>NC_054828.1:92303361-92605132 GCF_018345385.1 Vulpes lagopus | reverse complement strand
ATGAAAACATCTATTCATCAGACTACAGGAACCATCTAACATTAACCTTCCTACATATCTTTTATTGGAATATATCCTATTTTAATTTTTTTAAAAAGTTTTAAAAAGTTGTTTAATTTAATAATGTTTTTTCCATTAGGAATGTAGCATGAAACATGAAATTTTCAGTTGGGATGATATAAGAAAGTGTTACTTTCATGTTAAAAACATGAACACCATGCTAGGACTTAGCTATCAATGATTAGCTGGAGAAAATGTTACATCCATCTGGGATTGCACACTGCAGGGATATGCCAGATATAGCTTCCAAAGTGATAATTCCATTTAAAAAAGACAAGACCTGTCTTTTTCAACAAATTTTATTTAAATATTGAATATGAGTATGAAACAAGAGAAACAAATAAAACTCTGCCCTTCCTCATACCACATATAAAACTTAGCTTGAGATAGATCATAGACTTGAATATGACATGTAAAATAATAAAACTTCAAAAGAAAACATAGAAGAGTATCTTAATAAACTTAGGATAGTCAATACTTTCTTAAAACACTTAAAAGATTGATAAATTTACTAAGTTGAAATTAAGAACTTCTATTGATTTAAAGTCACCATTGCAAGTGAAAAGTTAACCCACAGAGTGAGAGATAATTATTTACAATACAAGTATGTGCATAAGGACTCATTTACAGATAATATTTAAATAACTCCTACAAATCCATAAAAAAGTCACTCACAGGCACATACATTTTCCAAAATAAAAAAAATGGGTAAAAAGCTTAAAACTGGGTGAAAAGCATTATTTATCATGAAATACTAATTAAAACCACAATGATAGCATTCAGAATGGCAGGAAAGACTAATGGCATCAAGGATAAGCTATGGTTTCTAGTGGCTAAAACATTCATACATTCATGGTGAGTGTATCAATTTCTATAATCACTTAGGAAGAACTGTATATATCTAGTAATACTAAAAATATAAGAATAACCTATAGCTCAGCAGCTCTATTATTAAGCATAGATCAAAGAGAAATGAATCAAAAATAAAATAAATAAAACTAAACTAGACAAAAGATGTGTATAGTAATGCCCATGACAATTTATTCACAATAGCCCCAAAATAGAAAGATTCCAGGGGTCCAGGAGCAGTATAGCAGGGTAAATATGCAAATTTAGTGGGACCCTACAGAGTTATCAAAACACTGTATATAGTCCTGCTATATACAGTAACATAGTAGGCACAAACCCAGAAACAAACCAGCATTTTTATCACTCCACTTACATGAAAGTCAACAGTAGCAAAACCAGAAATGGTTCACCTTGAGTAAGGGTTATTGACTGGGAGGTGCTCAACAAAACTTTCTGGAGTCTTGAAATTTTGGAGCAACTCAAGTTGAACAATGGAAATGTAGGTATGTGTACTTATGAATATCCACTGAGTTATACATTTGCATTTTGTATTCTCTCCATAAATAAAAAAAAAGGTGAAATTCAGAAGTAAGGGCTATGAAGTGATCCATATTTTTCTTTGTGCAGGGAGTCTCAGTGTTTGTTCTTGCCTCAGTTTCTGATAGGCCACAACCAAGTTTGAAATTATTCCGAATATCTTATCTGGGTCTCAAATGCTAGACTTCTTTTTGGGATGGCTTCCCTCCTTCACTGATCATGAATAAATCGGAGTTGTTAACTATTAAAATATTTGTACCTCAAAAGTTAAAATTTGAGCTCTGGACTCTCTTAAATCCTTGGTGCCACTGGTCAGAAGATAAATGGATCTATTTCCTTTGAGCCAATGTTATGGCCCTAAAGAAATGTCACTGAAATGTACATACAGTTCAAAACACATCACTTGCCATTTATTAAGTGTACCACTGTGTGTGCAATCAATGTGTGTTAAAAGCCTTTTGTTCCTTTGTTGGCTTTAATTTTTTTTTTTTTCTATCTGGATTCCCTTCTGAAAGCCCAGTCCTTAAACTGCATTGCCCTACATGTGCACTAACACAAATAAACACAAATAAACCAACATAGTTTCTTTTCTTGGCTTCCAGAGCTCCAATACATTAATGCAAATAGAATTGATCTTGGAGTTGAGTTGGAAAAGTATATGTGAATGAAACCAAATTTAAACTCCATTTTGAATAACGGTTGGGTTTTATATGCAAATGCAATGGCAGTTATCAGCAAAGAAGTGACTTTGTGGTTTCAGGAGCTTTAGAAGCAAAATAATCAGGTTCACTTCTTTCTGGATTTAATTTATCCTTTCAAAAGAGAGCCCAGTTTGTACTCATATTGATTTTGTCAACGTTTAAAGTGTTTCCCTTTTATGATATATGTAGTCTGTACCCAGCCATTGATATCTCAGCTTCCAAAGAAGAAGAAAAGATAACATTGCCAACTCTGTCATTCTTCCATCATTTCCGTTCTTTATATAGCATATGTCTGCTGGGACAAGAAACGTAAAAAAAAGAACAAAAGAGTAAAATGGAAGGAATGTCTATATAGAGAATGAGAGTCCCTCAGTAAACCCTTATCAAAGAGAAAAGAAAGAAGAGAAAATCAATGAAGAATAAGAAATCAGGAGAATATTAGGTATAGGGAGGGAAAGTAGTGATATTAACTATCGTTATTTATTGTGTTTGGATTATTAAACATTCTAACTTTATAAAACGGATTAATCTTCACAATTACTCATTGAGGTAGCAGAACAAGAAAAAAGGAAGAGAGGAGTGAAGGAGAAAAAAGGAAAGAGAAGGGAGGCAAGATATAGAGCAGGAAAAGGAAGGTGGAGTAGAGAGGGGAAAGCTCCAAAGGAAATGTGATAGAGCTGAGGCTGGCTTCCAGGGGGTGGTGCTCCTGCTCAGGATGGCCTCAGATATAGTTTAATGCCCTTCTGTCTCCTTATTGACAATCTTAATCATTTTTAATAAGCATTTTTTTTAAATTTATTTATTCAGAGAGAGAGAGAGACTAAGAGGCAGAGACACAGGCAGAGGGAGAAGCAGGCTCCATGCACCAGGAGCCCAACGTGGGACTCGATCCTGGGTCTCCAGGATCGCACCCTGGGCCAAAGGCAGGCGCCAAACCGCTGCGCCACCCAGGGATCCCCCCCTTCATCATTTTTAAGAAGAAGCTCTGCATTTCATTTTGCACTGGGCCTGCTAATTATGTGGCCCATCCTGGAGAGAATTTTTTTTTTTTTTTCTGGAGAGAATGTTGATAAAAGATACCAAAGGAGAGAGAGTGTATTGTTAAACTTACTACTCTTTCTGTAATTCAGTTCTTGAGGAAAGAATTAGAGAATCTGGAAAGGGAGGAGGAGAAGGAAAAGGAAGAACTACAGTTTGGATAAAAATGTTATTCTATATTCATGTTTAGGAGGCTCAGCACTCTTAGGCCATTTTTGAGTTGGTACATACTTGTCCAGATATTTCTTTCGTTTTGAGTAGATAGATAGTGGGAGTAGTTTAGTAGTTTATTTTTTATTTATTTATTTTTTAGTGGGAGTAGTTTAGATGATAACAGTAGTGTTATTATTGGGATAGGAAAACCAGAGTTGGGATTTATTTCTGCTTACATCTAGGGTCCAATGAATAAGAGAGAAGCCTTCCAAATTTCAGCACGATACCCACCATTATCTGTTAATGTTAGAGTGTTTCATTGTAAGGCCCAAATTGAGGAGGTGGGAGTGACTGTTCTCTTCATTTAATGAGGACAGTACGATAGCTCAAAAGACAGATAGTTATTGTAATATCTCAAAAAAAATGAAACTCTCAGATCAAATGGGCAAATTTGAAACAAAATTAATAATTGTGCTGGCAAGATGCATTTAATTTAAATTCAGGTATTTTCAGAGTAAATAAATCCCAGTTCATATGGAAGGCCCTCATTTCCTCTTTTTTACTTGCATTGCCCTCTTTCTCCCTACTCTTCTTTGCTGAGACATCAGAAACCACACGGAGAACAAAAGCAGATGACATTTAGCATGTACCTCAGGCCAGGGAGATACAAAAATGCTTCAGACACAAGATAGAATCTATTGAACCTGGCTTGTTACTTCAGTTGGGAAGAATGGGGGGGGATCTAAAAGGATTCGGATTCTCAAATCCATTTTGTGTGGTGTGGGGAGGTTCCCCATACCACCAAGCAATTCTCTGCAACACCAGTTGAGTGCCATGCAATTTAACTCAATTCCAACACTATGTACCTGGAGACAGTGTCAGATACCATAGGTTAAGGGCTCAGTTCACCAGATTCTCCTCTACTTCAGATACTATTCCCAAGTGGTATCTCCAGGACAACTTCTGTCCAGTTTGGCTACATATTAGAGGTTCTCACAAATCATTCTTCAGGTTTGATTAATTTGCTAGCATGGCTCATAGAAATCAGGAAAACATGTGTGCCAGTTCATTGAAGGATATGATAAAGGATACAGATGAACAGTCAGATGAAGAGATACATAAGGTGAGGTCTGGGAGGGTCCCACTGCAGGAGCTTCTGTCCCTGTGGAGTTGTTGGGTGACACTTCTCTGTGGAAATATTTACCAATTTGGAAGCTCTCTGAACCCTTTACTTCAGGATTTTTTTAAAAAGATTTGTATTTATTCGAGAGAGAGAGACAGAGAGACAGAGAGACAGAGAGACAGAGAGAGGCAGAGACACAGGCAGAGGGAGAAGCAGGCCCCATGCAGGGAGCCCGACGCGGGACTCCATCCCGGGTCTCCAGGATCACCCCCTGGGCGGAAGGCGGCGCTAAACAGCTGCGCCACCGGGGCTGCCCTGTACTTTAGGATTTTTATGGAGGTTTCCTCACATAGCCTTTATGGATCATTTACTCTATTTCCAGCCATTTTCCCTTCTCAGAAGAATGAGGAGCTAGGCTGAAAATTCCAAACTTCTAATAATCATGGCCTGTTCTTTCCAGTGACCTTATCATATCCAGGAACCCAAATGGTGGATATTTGTCATTTCTAGTGGCTGGGTCATATTCCATTGTGTGTGTGTGTGTGTGTGTGTGTACACCACACCTTCTTTATCCATTCATCTTTCGATGGACACTGAGGCTCCTTCCACAGTTTGGCTATTGTGGACATTGCTGCTATAAACATTGGGTCAGGTGTCTCGGTCTTTCACTGCATCTGGATCTTTTGGATAAAGCCCCAGCAGTGCATTTGCTGGGTCATAGGATAGGTCTATTAGGTCTATTTTTTGGAAGGAGGATGGGATTACTGGGTGATGGGCACTGAGGGGGACACTTGACAGGATAAGCACTGAGTGTTATAGTATATGTTGGCAAATTGAACTCCAATAAAAATATACAAAAATAAAATATCCAGGAACCCACCCAGAGTCACCTCATTAAAACAAAAGTTACTTCTATCCCCCCAGGTATTTCAAGGATTTCAGGAGCCCTGTGTCAGGAATAGGAGTCAAAGACCAAATATTAGAACAAAAGATGCTCCTAATGCTCTTCTTACTTAGGAAATTACAATGGCTTTAGGTGCTCTCTGCTAGGAACCAGGGTGGGGTAGGACAGAGACCAACATATATTTTCTGTTATGTCACAGGACCTAAAAGGGCTAAATTCTTCATTTGGGGAATTGAAAGATGAGGTTTAACAATGATGAAAAAAACAGAAAATATGTGTGGTCAATAGGACATGTACCTGAGATATCCTACTGTTCCCTGAAGCCTTGGTTTAGTCCTGGGGTGAAAAGCAGCAAGTTGGACAAATCAAAAGCATAAAAAAGTTTGCCTTGAAAAAATACTTGGAAACCTTGAATAAAGAAGTATTTAAAGTGGGTGAGAGGTTTAAGTAAATAATAGATCTTGATTACATAGCAGAGAAGTAATTTTCTTGGGATGAGGTCCAGAGTGACCTCAATGAAAGTTTTACAAAACCAATACAGAGAAAAATATAATGCCAGAGTAGGAATAACAAGAGAAGAAAAAAATAGTATCTATCTACCTACTTTAAGAAGAAATACTCTGTAAGAAAAGAGACTGAGAGTTTAAGAATTTAAGATGAAAGCCTAAGCTAGAAATTTATTAAAAATAGTTTAAAAAATGGAAATGAATTCATATTAGCTTATTTTGAAAATGAGTCAATTTATACTTAATTATGGACCAGAGAAATTAAGTGGGCCTAAAAATTCAAATAAATTGACAGATAATGATACATAAATACAAATAGATAACAGAAGAGACAATTTAAAAGAATGAACTTAAATGACATTCACAAATAGTTATTTGATCCAAAAAGCCATTAAGATATTTAAACCTAAATATATATATAAATAAAAGGAGGAAACATGTCTTTAAATCTTTGAGAGTTCTACTGTGCAGTTGCTTGAGATATGGGATGATGAAAGAGGGAGGACTACTGATGAATGTAGAGGACTTACTAGTATAATTTTCAAGACCATATTTAGATGAAACAGCCTCTTTTGCCCCAAGCTCACTTTGAGCGCCTTGCACAGAGAAAATAAAGACCAAATGGAAGATGAAATTTTAAAGATTTTAAAGGTGCATAGAAGACATATATAGGAAGAAAGGAACCATAGTTAAGATCTGGAGACCAGAGCTGCTAATAATGCAGATTTCTAATTTTATGAATTCAGGAAAAGAAAAAAGCATTTAAAATACCACGGGAAGAGGGTTCCCTTTCTCCACATCCTCTCCAACATATGTTGTTTCCTGTCTTGTTAATTTTCCCCATTCTCACTGGTGGGAGGTGGTATCTCATTGTGGTTTTGATTTGTATTTCCCTGATGGCAAGTGATGCAGAGCATTTTCTCATGTGCTTGTTGGACATGTCCATGTCTTCCTCTGTGAAATTTCTGTTCATGTCTTTTGCCCATTTCATGATTGGATTGTTTGTTTCTTTGCTGTTGAGTTTAATAAGTTCTTTATAGATCTTGGATACTAGCCAAATGATAGGTCATTTGCAGATATCTTCTCCCATTCTGTAGGTTGTCTTTTAGTTTTGTTGACTGTTTCTTTTGCTGTGCAGAAGCTTTTTATCTTGATGAAGTCCCAATAATTCATTTTTGCTTTAGTTCCCCTTGCCTTCATAGATGTATCTTGCAAGAAGTTGTGTGGCCAAGTTCAAAAAGGGTGTTGCTTGTGTTCTCCTCTAGGATTTTGATGGAATCTTGTCTCACATTTAGATCTTTCATCCATTTTGAGTTTATCTTTGTGTATGGTGTAAGAGAATGGTCCAGTTTCATTTTTCTGCATGTGGATGTCCAATTTTCCCAGCACCATTTATTGAAGAGACTGTCTTTTTTCCAGTGGATAGTGTTTCCTGCTTTGTTGAATATTAGTTGACAATAAAGTTGAGGGTCCACTTCTGGATTCTCTATTCTGTTCCATTGATCTCTATGTCTGTTTTTGTGCCAGTACCACACCGTCTTGATGACCACAGCTTTATAGTACAACCTGAAATCTGGCATTGTGATGTTGGTGGGAATGTGAACTGGTACAGCCACTCTGGAAAACTGTGTGGAGGTTCCTCAAAGAGTTAAAAATAGATCTGCCTTACAACCCAGCAATTGCACTGCTGGGGATTTACCCCAAAGATACAGATGCAGTGAAACGCTGGGAAACCTGCATCCCGATGTTTACAGCAGCAATGTTCACAATAGCCAAACTGTGGAAGGAGCCTCAGTGTCCATCGAAAGATGAATGGATAAAGAAGCTGTGATATATATATACAATGGAATGTTACTCAGCCATTAGAAATGACAAATAGCCACCATTTGCTTCAATGTGGATGGACCTGGAGGATATTATGCTGAGTGAAATAAGTCAATCGGAAAAAGACAAACATTATATGTTCTCATTCATTTGGGGAATATAAAAATTAGTGAAAGGGAATATAGGGAAAGAAGAGAAAATGAGTGAAAATATCAGTGAGGGTGACAGAACAGAGAGGGTGACAGAACATGACAGAACCTAACTCTGGGAAATGAATAAGGGGTAGTGGAAGGGGAGGTGGGCGGGGGTTTGGGGTGACTGGGTGATGGGCACTGAGGGGAACACTTGGCGGGATGAGCACTGGGTGTTAAGCTATATGTTGGCACATAACTCCAATAAAATTTTTTTTAAAAAAAGCTGTGAGAAGAAAAAATAAATAAAAATTTAAAAAAAAAATACCATGGAAGAGGGATGCCTCAGTGGCTCAGTGGTTGAGCATCGGCCTTTGGCTCAAGGTGTGATCTCACAGTCCTGGGATCAAATCCCACACAGTACTCCCTGCATGGAGCCTGCTTCTCCCTCTGCCCACGTCTCTGCCTCTCTCTGAGTCTCTCATGAATAAGTAAGTAAGTAAGTCTCTCATGAATAAAATAAAATAAAATAAAATAAAATAAAATAAAAATACCATGGGAGAAATACTACTGAGAGAATAGTTATTAAGTCCAAGTGGATTTTCTGTGAATGGAATACTGTGACAAGTTCCCCTTACCTCTGCTTTCTTCCATTCTTCCAACAACACTAATTCTCTGCCTTGGTCCTGACCAACAATGGCATTGTGGGTTTGTAGATTTTGCGTTGATAGTGAAGTGACCTAGTGCCTTCTGCTCTCATCTGCAAGATCTAGTAGTTAAAGTCAAATAAATTGGACTTTTTGTATTTTTCAGTCTTCCTTATGTGGATCTGCCATCCTAACAAATCCTTCAAAGAAATACTCTCTTTTCATGACAACTATTACATATAATTGTGAGATGTTCAAGCCACAATAAGCAAAAAATTAATGATTAAGGTACGTTTACTATTTCTGTAGGTTGCCTATTTTCAATATAAGCAGTTTGGAATGCTGAACTGGCTCTCTTCACTATACTGAAAGGAGGCCCAAGATGCTCAAGTGATGAAGTAATCCAGATTAAGTCTAAATGAAGCTCCTTTGTCTAAAAAAAATTGAACTAAAGATTGAGGACACATGATCTTTTAGTTGAATCTTAGAACTTAACTGCACATTGAAGGAAAAAATTCTCACTGGGTACTTATTAATGAATGAAAGTTTATTGTCAACTGTGTGGCTGTAGTGAGATACTTCTCCATGACTCTCTTGTACTCCAGCTGGTCTTGTTGGATATATTCTGAGTTCGAGGCCCAGCCTGCTCCTTGTCTAGGCCATTATCATGTTTGTGATGAGCAACCTTCAGAAATGAAGTAATGTTTCTCTGCAGAAAAGAACAGAGGCTATAAAGCGGTGGATTCCCCAGGCTCAGTGTTTTACTGTAAAGCAACCTACTGTTCAGGCATCTATAGAACCCAATGATACTCAACTAGAGTGATTTTGTTCCCTTAGAAACATTTGGGAATAGCTAGAGACATGTACTGTGGATATCATGTTTGGAATACACACATACGCACACACAGATATACATATACACAGTATGCTATATATCTGTGTGTAATATGCATATATATGTGCAGAGAGAGAGAGAGATAGCAAAAAGTATATTGTATAAATGGATGCTAGTAATGGCTGCTGTTCTTAAAATATGTTAAAATTTAGGTATCTGAATTTGATATCTTGAAACAGCAAATGACCATGCACAGCTGAAACCAGCCATTAGGCATTGTCAGGAGGCACAGATAGCACTTACCTTATAGTACACAAGACAAAACAAACAAAAGCTCACTGCACTAAAAATAAGATCATTTATTGTTCCCTGGGTAGTTACTTCTTTTAATTAGCAATAGTATTTTCCTTTTTAAGATTTTATTTATTCATGAGAGGAGAGAGAGAGAGGCAGAGACATAGGCAGAGGGAGAAGCAGGCTCTCCACAGGGAGCCTGATGAGGACTCGATCCCAGGACCCCAGGATCATGACCTGGGCCAAAGGCAGATGCTCAACCAGAGACACTCAAGTGCCCATAATTAGCAATAGTCTTAATTTATTAGATTCCATTATAGAAATAAGTGGGAAAAAGTAAGCCTTAAAGCTCTTATGACAGTTAATTTTATATGTGAACTAGAATGGGACACAGAATACCCATATATCTGGTCAAACATTACTCTAGGTGTTTCTGTGAGGGTGTTGCTGGATGAAATTAACTTCTTAGTCTGAAGACTGAATAAAACTGATTGCTCTTCATAATGTGGGTGAGCTTCATCCAGTCAGATGAAGGCTTTAGAACAAAGGTTGAGTAAGAGAATAAGAGTAAGAGAATTCTCCAACCTGGTAACTTCTGAATTGGAACATTGGTTCTTCCTGGTTCTACAGCAATTTCTGGCCTTCCTTCAGACTCAAACTAGGGTGTGTGTGTATGTGTATGTGTGTGTATAATTTATATATATAATATATAAATTTATATAAAATATATATTAGTTTATACACATATATATAATTTATAAATAGGATATATGTACCGCAAACCCTTTTGGTTCTGTTACTCTGTAGAAGCCTAACAGAGTTCTTTAAGCATTAAAAAAGTTTGATTATTTTTAAAGGAATGATCTTTCTCCTTATGCTCTATGCTCTCCTTTACTTTACACTTGTTTTGATATCAGTAGATATTTCACAATATTTTGACTACTTGTGCATAAAATATGAGACAAAACTGTCTTATTTACTAAAACATTTCCAAGGTTGCTGATATCTGGTACACATGTGCATTAATGGTTTTTGCATTATGCCAGTATAAATGAATGTGTAATTAAATGTGACCGGATTATAATTCTTAATTCATTCTCAAAAAAAAAAATCAAATAATGCCTAGAGAAACAACAGTTACCATCAATGGGTTAAAAAAATAATTCCATTCAATTCTAAGCTGCAAAATATGAAATGAATCATACTATCAACCAGTATTTTGAGAAACATGTTTCTGTTTCCCACTATTCCAATAAACACAGTGGTCCACAGTGCATTTTTTTGTTTGCTGCGTTCTAAACAATGCATATTGTGAAAACTTAAAAAGTAAATTCAACCATTTCCTGGATTTTCTTGATTCTAGATCAGATTATCTTTCCAATGCCTGCACTTTTGTCAGTCTTTCCAAAATTTTACATCCAGTAAATGAATCAAATCTTTTCACTCTTTCATCCAAAACCCTGGAAGGAATTTCTATCATATTTTAAGGTAAGGAAAGATGGCCTACACACCCTTCTTTGATTTTTCTTAAACTGGATTTACATTTATATAACATGTACAGCTTTGATAACATACCTATGCCTCAGACATATCCAAGACCATATACATCAGATTCTCTGGGGGGAAGGGACAGGGTATTCATTTTTTTTCCACAGCTTCCTCAGAGTTGAAAACCATTCTCCTCTTTGTCCTGGCTCTGGTATGCCTTTCTGAATCACTCCCTTAATATTTTCTTCCTTGTTTATGTAACTCCAGAACCACTGGCTTTTTGTGGTTCCCTGAATAAACCGAGCTTGCTTCCAACTCCAGAACTTTCACTTGGGTGTTTGCTCGTGGTACTCCCATCCTCATTTTCTATTTCAAGAAAAATTCCTCTTGCATCCTATCATGCACATCGGTCTACTTCATTTTTCTTCATAACACTTATCACTGTGATATGTATGTATGGTATGTGCTTTCCATCTCTTCCACCAAAACACAGTGTTGTTAAGGGAAGGATTATTTTCTATCTTTTCCTTGATCTACCTTTCATGTTTAAAACTTTTAACGTTTTAAACTTTTAATATTTAAAATATAAGCACTTCATAAATAATGCCAAATGGAAACACCTATCAAATGGACACCCTGGACAAAAGATGGGTGATAATGTCAGAAAATGTCTGATGACCTGACCTGATGACCCTGATGACCTGTGTCCTTTTTTCAGATTATAATCTATCTGGCAGCAAATGTAGGAACTTCTGAAGTTAAACAAAAGAAAGGACATTAAACCAGGACCCAATTTTGTAGGGCTATAGACTGTTTGCTGGTATAACCTGGTAGCTACAGCAGCTTCTATTAAAGGTAGTCTGTGGTACAAAAATATTTGATATATAATCCAGTATTTTAGCATTCCATTTCCTCTTCCATCAAGTAGAGAATCAGACTTGCTTTTTAAAAATATATTACTTTAGCCTTTCAGGGAGAGCTGGGGTAGATATTTCAGGAACATTCCTCTCTTTGAGGATGTGGATTGTATAGAAAACAAACATACAGGATTTTGGAGCAACATGAACAGGATCAGAGACAGGATCTGACTTTTGCTAGTAATCCCTCAGTCAAAAATTCATGGATATTTTGATTGACGTAGAGTAGGTCTGGTTTATTAGGAATATCATTAATAAGAGGAAAGGAAGGATATATCATTTTCACCTGGGTGTATGCTTTCTACAGATAACTGCAGATCCACCCCAACACAGTTCTTTTGAGAATCTGTTCTCTTTGTTTCCTTCCCAAATGCCTGTATTCATTCATTCTTGTTGCATGTGATTAGTGTGAGACGGTGCTGTGCATACTTGCAGACTGATTAGCATTTCCGTGTCAATTTGCTCTAAATACTAGCAAATTAGAAGCAACGACACTGTCTCCCTAGTTCCAGTTATAATTTTTAAGACAGCACCAGCTTCTGTCAAATAACTTCACTTTTACATGAATAACAATAAATATTTCTTTGCTTTCTGTTTCTCTTCAACTGAATCACAAAAAATTCTGTTTATACTTCTGTAACCAAAATTAGCTGTGGTGATGATTCATAAAGAAGACATTGAATGCTCTTTTTTCTAATCCCAGTTTAGGGGCACTTGGGTGGCTCAGTTGGTTAAGTGTCTGGCTTTGGCTCAGGTCACAATCTCAGGGTGCTGTGATACAGTTCCACGTGGTCCCCACACTCAGCAGTGAGTCTGCCTCCCCTATGCCCCTCCCTCTGCTTGTCCTCTCTCTCTCTCAAATAAATAAATAAAATTTCTATTTTTTTAAATTTCAGTGTAGTATAATGATTCAACAATTCCATATATTACTAAGCACTCATCAAGATAAATATACTATTTTGTTTTTAACATTTAATTTTAAGTAATCTCTACATTCAAACCTGGGGCTTAAACTCACAGTTCTGACATCAAGAGTCTCATGCTTTACCAAACAGAGCCAGACAGGTGTCTCAAGATAAGTGTACTTTTAATCTCTTCCATATATTTTACCCATCCCCCCATTAACCTCCCCCCTGGTAAATATGTTTTCTTTCTTTTTTTTTTCAAAGATTTTATTTATTTATTCATGAGAGACAGAGAAAGAGAGGGAGAGAGAGGAGAGAAAGAGAGAGAGAGAGAAAGAGGCAGAGACACAGGCAGAGACACACAGAGAGGGAGAAGCAGGCTCCATGCAGGGAATCTGACGTGGGACTTGATCCTGGGACCCCAGAATCATGCCCTGGGCCAGGGGCAGGTGCTAAACCACTGAGCCACCCAGGGATCCCTAAATATATGTTTTCTGTAGTTAAGAGTCTCAGGTAATCTGGTTAGCTCAGTTAGTTAAGTATCTAACTCTTGATTTAGGCTCAGGTTATGATTCCAGGGTTGTGAGATCTAGCCCTGTGTCAGGCTCCATGCTGGGAGTGGAGCCTGCTTGAGATTCTCTCTCTCCTTCTGCTCTTCCCTCCCACCCCCAAGCATGTGCACACACATTCTCTCTCTCTCTGTCTGAAAAATTTAAAAAAAGAATGATTTTGACCAGTCTATTTTTTCCTTTTTCATTTGTTTCTTTTTTTAAAATTTTTTTCATAATAAATTTATTTTTTTATTGGTGTTCAATTTGCCAACATACAGAATAATACCCATTGCTCATCCCATCAAGTGTCCCCCTCAGTGCCCGCCAACCAGTCACCCCCACCCCCCGCCTTCCTCCCCTCCCACCACCCCTAGTTCATTTCCCAGAGTTAGGAGTCTTTATGTTCTGTCTCCCTTTCTGATATTTCCTACCCATTTCTTCTCCCTTCCCCTCTATTCCCTTTCACTATTACTTATATTCCCCAAATGAATGAGACCATATAATGTTTGTCCTTCTCCGATTGACTTACTTCACTCAGCATAATACCCTCCAGTTCCATCCACGTTGAAGCAAATGGTGGGTATTTGTCTTTTCTAATGGCTGAGTAATATTCTATTGTATACATAAACCACATCTTCTTTATCCATTCATCTTTCGATGGACACCGAGGCTCCTTCCACAGTTTGGCTATTGTGGACATTGCTGCTAGAAACATCGGGGTGCAGGTGTCCCGGCGTTTCTTTGCATCTGAATCTTTGAGGTAAATCCCCAGCAGTGCAATTGCTGGGTCATAAGGCAGGTCTATTTTTAACTCTTTGAGGAACCTCCACACAGTTTTCCAGAGTGGATGCACCAGTTCACATTCCCACCAACAGTGTAAGAGGGTTCCCTTTTCTCCACATCCTTTCCAACATTTGTTGTTTCCTGCCTGTTAATTTTCCCCATTCTCACTGGTGTGAGGTGGTATCTCATTGTGGTTTTGATTTGTATTTCCCTGATGGCAAGCGATGTGAGCATTTTCTCATGTGCTTGTTGGCCATGTCTATGTCTTCCTCTGTGAGATTTCTGTTCATGTCTTTTGCCCATTTCATGATTGGATTGTTTGTTTCTTTGCTGTTGAGTTTAATAAGTTCTTTATAGATCTTGGAGCACTGGAAAGTTCCAGGGGAAGTCAAGGGACTTACAGTATACAGAATCAGAGGATAATCCCCTTTGTTTTTCTTTCTTTCTTTCTTTCTTTCTTTCTTTCTTTCTTTCTTTCTTTCTTCTTCTTTCTTTCTTTCTTTCTTTCTTTCTTTCTTTCTTTCTTCTTTCTTTCTTTCTTTTTGATTTCTGTTTGCTTCCCTCCCCCTTTTCTCTTTTTACTTTTTTCTCCTCTCTTTTTTTCTTTTTTCCTTTTTTTTCTTTTTCTTTCCTTCTTTCTCTTCTTTTTCTCCTTTTCCCAATACAACTTGTTTTTGGCCACTCTCCAGTGAGCAAAATGGCTAGAAGGAAAACCTCACCTCAAAAGAAAGAATCAGAAACAGTCCTCTCTCCCACAGAGTTACAAAATCTGGATTACAATTCAATGTCAAAGCTAATTCAGAAGCACTATTATAAAGCTACTGGTGGCTCTAGAAAAAAAAAAGTATAAAGGACTCAAGAGACTTCATGACTGCAGAATTTAGATCTAATCAGGCAAACATTAAAAATCAATTGAATGAGATGCAATCCAAACTAGAAGTCCTAACAATGAGGGTTAATGAGGTGGAAGAACGAGGGAGTGACATAGAAGACAAGTTTATGGCAAAGAGGGAAACTGAGGAAAAAAGAGACAAACAAAAGATCATGAGGATAGATTAAGGGAAATAAGTGACAGCCTGAGGAAGAAAAATCTCCATTTAATTGGGGTTCCCGAGGGCGCCGAAAAGGACAGAGGGCCAGAATATGTATTTGAACAAATCATAGCTGAAAACTTTCCTAATCTGGGAAGGGAAACAGACATTCAGATCTAGGAAATAGAGAGATCCCCCCCTAAAATCAATAAAAACCATTCAACACCTCGACATTTAATAGTGAAGCTTGCAAATTCCAAAGATAAAGAGAAGATCCTTAAAGCAGCAAGAGAAAAAAAGTCCCTGACTTCTATGGGGAGGAGTATTAGGGTAACAGCAGACCTCTCCACAGAGACCTCGCAGGCCAGAAAGGGCTGGCAGGATATATTCAGGGTCATAAATGAGAACAACATGCAAGCAAGAATACTTTATCCAGCAAGGCTCTCATTCAAAATGGAAGGGGAGATAAAGAGCTTCCAAGACAGGCAGGAACTGAAAGAATATGTGACCTCCAAACCAGCTCTGCAAGAAATTTTAAGGGGGACTCTCAAAATTCCCCTTTAAGAATAAGTCCAATGGAACAATCCACAAATACAGGGACTGAATAGATATCATGATGACACTAAACTCATATCTATCAATAGTAACTCTGAACGTGAATGGGCTTACTGACCCCATCAAAAGGCACAGGGTGTCAGACTGGATAAAAAAGCAGGACCCATCTATTTGCTGTCTATAAGAGACTCATTTTAGACAGAAGGACACCTACAGCCTGAAAATAAAAGGTTGGAGAACCATTTACTATTCAAATGGTCCTCATCAGAAAGCAGGGGTAGCCATCCTTATATCAGATGAACTAAAATTTACCCTGAAGACTGTAGTGAGAAATGAAGAGGGACACTATATCATGTTTTGTTTCTTAAATTCCACATATGACGAAATCACATGGTATTTGTCTTTTTCTGACTGGTTTATTTTTCCTAGGGTTCTATTCTTTAGATCTATCCATGTTGTTGTCAGTGGCAAGATTTCATTCTTTTATATGTCTAAATAATATTACAGCATATAAACTATCACTTCTGAGATATTTGTGACATATTTATTCACCTAGTGATGGACACTTAGACACTAGTAGATGGTACATGGTCTTGAGGTGTGTTCATTGTCTTCTATAGCTTTGCACTATGGATTTTAGCTGCAACATCTTTAGCACATATGGCAATATTTAACCCACTTGAGCATGTTTTTCAGACTTGACACAGTGACTGGCTACTGAACAGCAGTTTCAAAAATAGCTTCTCTGATTCAGTTTTCCATCAGTTTGAGCTCAATATGAACTAATGTATGCCTTGTATATAAAGGGTTCTGTAAGTTGAGGGAGGCCTCAAAACTCCTCTACTATGACAGAAACTGACCCCTTCTGAATAATTTTGCCCCACTACTTCCACAAAGCCCCTTGAAGGCTAACATTAATCACTGGTATTTGTCATATTATGTCAGCAAAATCAAAAATAGAGGTGGGATTATGCCCACAATCTCTAAAACAGATCCCACTCCAAAATCTCCAGACAACAGCCCTCCCCTAAAAACAGTGTTTCTTTTACCTAGGGTTTGATGGAAAAATTCCCCATCTGAACTGACATGTTTTTAATGAGCGTCAACATGAAGCCATACTTATGTCTGGTGAATCACATTTCTATTTTTCTATATCTATACACCTTCTCAGAAAAAAAGTGCCCTCATATTCTCAGATACCATATCCCTTCACTCCCTGAGTGCCAGTTGTCATATAAAGAGAGCTACCTTCTATTATCATTCTTCTACTATCTTCATAACTTATGCATATTTAATTGAAAATATTAAACCAAAATATAAGTAGCCAGTCCCATGAGGAATATTAAAGGAGTGAGGATGATCTAGAGACAACCTAATACAGCATAGTTCCACCACACCTCAATTTCGTTACCTTTTCCTTCTATCAACATATTTGTTGTTGCATTTTTCCTACTATCAACATATTTGTTTGTTGCATTTTCAACCTGTTAATGTTTTATATAATAGTATTAATAATAATACCAAAATTGGCCTCTATAATAACTGCAGTGGACAAAATAAATATATCTAGAAAATCACAATATGAACCAAAAGCACTTTTCTAATGTATAGAATTGTGTCTCAACTGTTGTTTCTCCTAAACTCAGGCTTACATCACAATGCATTTTATGTACTTTATCTTTTAGCTAGGGTCAGGGCCTACTTCTCACTAGATGGATGTGATAACTCCTGTAAGATTAGACTTCTCTTCAGATTGGAGTAGAACCTAGCATTGTTCTGAACACAAAGGGAAAGATCAGACCCAATCATACACTTCCTCTCAATTTCAGAGAATTTCTCATACCCTGTTCCATCTCCATAGAGCAGCAAAATCACAAAGTTTACATATCTCTGGTTTACAACCGAAATTCACTATGACTGTCAGACCCAGAATCCTGCCAGCAGTTATGTCTTCAGAAAAGCACACATGAAGGTCACACAGTTCTGCGGAGTCAGTATTACCATAACACTCTAAGCCTGGAAGAAAATAACTCTAAAGTCGATATTCACTTCAGGTACCTTGAGTAGTGATTTTGAAGAGGGTTAATGTGATGGAACGGGGTTGGGAGAAACCAACACTGTTGGCTGAATTTGAACTGCTGATTTTTTTTAATTAATTGAATTGATCTTCCCTTTGTTCTTCTACAGTACCTTTGTTTCATCCTCCATAATCAAAGGAATTTATCATGCACAGAAACGTTTGCAAAGGCTGTTTTTTGCCTTTACCTGAGTAAAAAAGGCATCATAAGGATTTCAACAGGGCAAACAGAGGAATGTGAGAAGAATAACAGAAGCCTGGAAAAAGCAGTGGCCAGACTACAGAATAATCTAGTGGCCAGAAGAGGAAGAGGCTCCTACTCATATACTATAATTTGGCTGAGACTCCAAGGTTTATCTATCCTGTTAGCTTAAAAACAGTCCCTGAAATTCAAACAGGTCACCCATTAGTCTAAAATAGTCCCAGAAATTCAAACAAAATTGATTAGATTAAAGCATCTAGTTAAATATAATGTCTGGCAGGTTTCTTACATTGATGCAAATTGTTAATGTGTTATATAAATTGCATGAAATTGGCATATTTGAAAAGTGTAGCTGGCTCTTTATAAATGGAAATATAATAATTAGAATCTATGGATTTGAATTTTAAGATAGCATATTTTGTACACACATATTTAAGTTCTGGAGTTGTCTAACAATGGTGGGGGGATGTTGCTTAGGTAAGCAGTTGGCTTCTTGTCGTTACAAGTATTCAGTCTGCAATTCACATTACAGAATAGCACTCTCTATAGGAAACAAAACGTGAACCAGAAATGTAAGCCACATATGTAATTATAAGTTTTCTAGCTCTCTTTTAAGAGGGAATTTTAAAAGTAGAAATTAATTAAATAACGTATTTTATTTAAATCAGTATATCCAGAATATTATCATTATACCATATTATCAATTTCAGTTACCCTTGAAATAGGAATCAATCATATTTCCATAGTTGCATATGCCCTGTGGCTACTGAATCAGACAGTGCAATCATAAAAAGTGTCCCCAGATAGGATAAAAGATCCATCCTCTAAGGTTATTTCCACATTTATTTTTTTTTATTTCCACATTTAATATTTATTTATTCAATTGTTTAATAGTCAAATTAGATGGACTTCCAAGTGGGTGGAATAATTTTATTGAGGACTTTCTTAGCTGGGTACAGGGAGGAGAAGCCCATGGAGGGTACAGGTCATTTTTAGGAAAGAAGGACAACACAAATTGACTTTTTCTTTTTCACAACCTTGAACAAAAGAAAAAAAGAAAAGAAAAGAAAAGAAAAGAAAAGAAAGAAGAAGAAAGAAAGAAGGAAGGAAGGAAGAAAGGAAGAAAGAGAAAGAAAGAAAGAAAGAAAGAAAGAAGAAAGAAAGAAAGAAAGAAAGAAAGAAAGAAAGAAAGAAAGAAAGAAAGAAAGAAAAACACCAAAAACCTATAACTGCTGAGCTAAAGGAAATTGGTTAGACAAAGAAATGAACTTACTTCAATCCATATTTATTGGCCATTGGTTTTGTGTACAACATTATGGAGAAATCAAAGTCCATACCCTCACAGAGCCTATGAAATATGGGGAAGTCAGACATCTACTCACATAGAAAACTAATAGTAAACAGTGTGAAAGAGGGCCAAAGAAGTTCTCTGGGGAAAGAGTCTTATAAAAATTCATGGAACAAAAATCATTATGGCATTTAGAGGAGGTTTCTTGATGAAAATGGCAGGCCTGAGCTGAGTTTCTGATGATGGACAGGGCTCAAACAAACACAGAGGAGAATATTAGCAGAAATAGTGAAGTGAGAATGTACTAGGAGCACTTTTTTAAAAATATTTTTGAATTTATTTATTCATAGACACACACAGAAAGAGAGAGAGAGAGAGAGAGAGAGAGAGAGAGGCAGAGACACAGGCAGAGAGAGAAGTAGGCTCCATGCAGGGAGCCTGACATGGGGACCCAATACAGGATCTCCGGGATCACACCCTGGACTGAAGGCAGCGCTAAACCACTGAGCCACCAGGGCTGCCCTAGGAGCACTTTTTTTTTTTTTCAATTTTTATTTATTTATGAAAGTCACAGAGAGAGAGAGAGAGGCAGAGACACAGGCAGAGGGAGAAGCAGGCTCCATGCACCGGGAGCCCGACGTGGGATTCGATCCCGGGTCTCCAGGATCGCGCCCTGGGCCAAAGGCAGGCGCCAAACCGCTGCGCCACCCAGAGATCCCAGGAGCACATTTATTTTTAATTTTTATTTATTTATGATAGTCAGTGAGAGAGAGAGAGAGAGAGAGAGAGAGAGAGGCAGAGACACAGGCAGAGGGAGAAGCAGGCTCCATGCACCGGGAGCCCGACGTGGGATTCGATCCCGGGTCTCCAGGATCGTGCCCTGGGCCAAAGGCAGGCGCCAAACCGCTGCGCCACCCAGAGATCCCTAGGAACACTTTTTTTGATGGGCAAAAAGTAAAGCAGTATGGATTGTAAGGATACTATTGCTTTTCATTACTATTCACACATCATAAGTGTAGCTACCTTATTTGGGTGATGGAACTTTCCAGATTTAATAGCTATGAGAAAAAAAAATTTAAATGTCCTTTGAATATTATACCTTATTTTCACTATCTGTTTCTTCCTAATTCCATCCTCACTGATAAAAATGGGCATTTGATGCTGACAATGGGCTATTTGCAAGTTTGGTGCAGGGGCCTAATTGAAACTGGATCCCTATACCAAACATCAGCACTAGATGTGTCTTGGAAAAGGAGTGGAGATAGGCTAAAAGGGGAGACCAACTGTACAGGCTACATTTTTAAACAGGGGAATAAAATTAGATGGTTCAAATTAGACAGACTGATTTTAAGATTTCAAGTGCTCTGAGAGAAAGAAGGGAGACAATAGATAGCATGAGGTCAGACTATGGGCACTTTTCCTGGCAATCACATACAATTCTAAGAGGGGATATGGGAAATTTTGAGTATTGGGGAAGAGGTTAAAAAGTGAGAACAAAAGATGCTTCTGTTTGCTCAGGTAAAAAACTTTGGCCTTATTCTTGATTCCCCTTCTTCCTTCCCTTCTTCCTTCCTACCTCACACAATTTGCCTTCAAATTCTGTTGGCTCAACTTTTAAATATATCCAAATCCTGACCTCATTTCACCACCAAATGCTGCTACCATGCTGGATCAGTAAACCTTCATCTCGTACCTTGACAACTAGGTATTAAGTCTTCCAAGCCAGGTCCCTTTCTGACTTTCTCTCTTTGAGGTCTCTTCCCAGCAGAGTGGGATCCCTTTATTTATTTTATATTTTTATATTTTAAAGATTTTTTTATTTATTCATGAGACACACAGAGACACACAGAGAGGCAGAGACATAGGCAGAGGGAGAAGCAGGCTCCATGCAGGGAGCCCAATGCAGGACTAGATCCCAGGACCCAGGATCACAACCTGAGCTGAGCCACCCAAGTGTCCCAAGTAGGATCCTTTCAAAACATGCATTGAATTATATACCTCTTCTTTTTTGTTTTCCCAACTCAGTCAAAATAAAAATGCATAACTATGTTCTAAAATCCTCTGCATGATCTGCCTTCCCCATACCCCCTGCAACTGCCTCTCTGACTTTATATCCTTTATTGTCTTACATGTTCTTTCTGCATGCTGAGATTCTTGTTGTTTCTCAAATACTCCAGCTATAGCTCACCTACAGAACTTGGAACTTGCTGTTTCCTTTATTTGATGTGCCTATCCTCAAGCTATCTGCTTAGCAAGCTCACCTGCTTCATTCTCACCGTCCAGTGAACCCTCTCCAGTCATCACATTAAAAAATTTCACCTGATACCTCCAATTTTCATTTACTATAATTATTTTCTCCTTAGCGTGCATCCCTATTTAACATACCGCATATAATTACTTATTTATCATGTTCATTATCTTCCTGTTGACACTGAAATAGAAACTCCAAGAAGGAAGAGATTTTTGCTCTATTGCATTCTGCTATATTCCTAGTGCATAAGACAGTATTTGACACATGGTAGGCACTGAATAAATATATTTGAATGGATGGATGGATGTTGCGGATGGAAAAAGAATATGCATGTATCTTGTTTGACAATAGTAGACTATAGAGCAAAAGTAATGAATAAGGAATAAAACCGATTATTTCTCTAGCAACTCAAAAGGTTGTTTTTCTGCAGCTGGGTAGCTAGAGAAGGCTTCTGGAGATATACAGAGTGGCTAGAGGCAACTGAGGGGCAGAGGAAGAAAGGAGGCAACGCTGTGAAGAGGAATCTGGCAGGGAAAGTGAAATATAAAATAAATACAGTACAGATTATTTTCATAAGTCACAAACACAAATGTACAACAAGCATAACTTTTAAAAAATGATCCTTTAGTTAAGATTGATTTATATCTCAATCTCTTTTGTCTACCTGAGGGCAGGTTAATTAATCTTGGGCACCACTGGTCAAGACGGAGAAGGGGAAATACATTCCATGCCACTACTCTAGTTTATGTAAGCATCAGATTCAGAATCAACTCAAGTGAGACAGAATGAGAGCAAAAATAATATTAATACAAGTGAGTTTTAAACCAGATATGGCTGTAATTAATGAACCTTAACCAGGCTGGGTGGAATTTACATGGTATGATCTATTTGTGTATCTATATATCTATCATCTGTTTGTCTATAGCTAGACCAGATTTATATAGAGAATCAATATCAAACTTCAGAAATAATGTTTTCACAGGAAGAAGAAGCCCTATGCAAGAAACTCTCCAGCAGTTGTCCCATTTACCAGAAAAAAAGGAAAGTAGGATGTAGTTAAGAGCTTGCATGTATCATAATGCCCGTGTGCTATGTAAATCGGTTGAAGATGGCCCCTGTATATTGTCCCTATGTCGTTTACTTCTTCACAGCAGTTTAGGACTATTAGCTCAAAAGCCCACTGGTGCCAGACTCACATTTTTATGCCTCCAAATGTTTGAAAACTAGCCCAAATAAGTAATTTCAGCCATGGAATGCCTGCCTTACATAAAACTCAAAACTGCACCCAATATCTGCTAGCCATAAATAAGACAACCCTATAACAGACCCAGGCCACTACTGACGTCTTCTAAGCTCTCAGACCCATCACGCTGCTGAATGACAACATCAAGAGACTTCAGCTCCTCTGTAATTTCCCTATCCCTTAAGAGCCCTCTTCCTCTTCTTGGTTGTCTCTGGAAGGTCTTGTTATGTCAGGGACTTAACAAGAGAGAAGACTTATGCAGGGACTTATGCAGAGAGAAGTTTCCCCTGTCAAAGGTCACCCAACTAAAGCTTGTTGTGTATTACTGCCACCACATGGTCATAAAATTTTCCTTGATTAGCCCTTAAATCCTTCAACTCACTAAACAAAGGAGTATCAGACTGCTTGCTAGTAGGCACTAGGTGACCTTTAGGACAAGGAGGCTCATTTCTGCTCTTGTTTTATCCTGATATACTCCCTTATCCATTCTTTAAATGTACAAAATGGTAACGCGTTTTGTCTTTTTTCTCTTCCTCCTGTTTTCTCATCTTTCCAAGTAATTTTTTCTATTTATTGGCCTTTAAGCATAGAGATAGTGGTATTTATTATTTTCCTTCCCTTTTCTCTTAAGGGAACAAAAAATGATCTCTCAATGCAATTAATATAAAGCATCAGAGTCTGATCAACTTTTCTTCCAGCCTGCTTCCTCTGTTTTGAGGGCATAGGTACGATTTATACATAGAATAAACATCAGCCCTCAAGAATTAAATTTATTAAAGCAAAACAACCAAAAAAACTAAAATTGTACTCTGCCTTCCAGCACACATCGTGTTCTCAATATAGCTCAATCAAGTTTACATCTTCCCTTTCCAGTCTTTCTCTCCTTGGCCAAGCATATTTTGCAGTTTCTCTGAAAGCCTCTGATCCCCTATCGGCCTCACTTCTCTACTTTTGTTATCAGAGATACCAGTCTTGAGATATGATGGCACCTATCATCTATCTCAAACTTCTCTTTAATTAACTCCATGCTTCTGTGGGTCTGTAATCTATTCTCCTTTCTGTTTATCATAGTGATCCCACTGATTATACCCTTATTTTTTTGGCCTTATTCTTTAACCATACTTATAGCATCACTCAACCCTCACATGAAAGACAGTGAACAGGCTTTATGGGTACTTTTATCCCTAAGAAAAAGACATTATGGATAATAAAAATATTTTTATCAGTACCAGTTTCATTTAGAAAAAATGGAGTATATTCAATAATAACATAATGAGCTACTAAGCCATAAAAATACATGGAAGAATGTTAAATGCAGATTTCTAAATGAAAGGAGCTAGTCTGAAAAGACTAAATACTGTATTATTTTGACTATGTCATATTTTGGAAAAGACAAAACCAAAGAGACAGCAAAAAGATCAGTGGTTGCTTGTGATTCAGTGAATGGGAAGAGTTTTTAGGGAAGAGAAATAATTCTACATGGAAATTTAATGGAGGATAATAGGTATTTGTCAAACCCACAGAGCTTTACATAACAAAGAGGAAATCTTTTTTTTTGGGGGGGGGGCAGAGGGAGAGGGAGAGAGAGAATCTCAAGCAGAGTCCCTGCTGAGTGCAGAGCCCATCAGAGGGCTCCATCTCAGGAACCTGAGAGCATAACCTGAGGTGGAATTAAGTCAGATGCTTAATCGACTGAACCACCCAGGACCCACAAAGAGTAAATCTTAATCTATGAACCATAGTTAATAATGATGTATTCATGTTATTTCACTACTTTAAACAAACCTCACCAATGCAAGATGTAAGTAATAGAGGAAAACTGGGGGAGGGGTAGGATGGGGAGATATATGGAATTCTGTGTACTATCTGCTCAATTATTCCATAAATCTAATAAAATGAAGTCTAATAATTATTTAAAAAGAAGAAGAAGAAAAGAAATACCCAGTTTGATGTACTCAGGGATTAGAGACCAAGAAACCTTTCTAGTAGCAATAAGTTTAAAGACTAACAATACCCATAGTTAGCATGTTTACTGCTAATGCAATTGTAGCAATTGTTTTTTTTTTTTAAGATTTTATTTATTTATTCATGAGAGACACAAAGAGAGAGAGAGAGAGTCAGAGACACAGGCAGAGGGAGAAGCAGGCTCCACACGGGGAGCCTGACATGGGACTGGATCCCGGGACTCCAGGATCACGCCCTGGGCCAAAGGCAGGTGCCAAACCACTGAGCCACCCAGGGATCCCCAATTGTAGCAATTGTAAATTGACTCTTATCATAAATGGCCCTGCACATTGTAAAATAAATCCCATGGCTTTTATGTATGCCAAAAATGGGTTCTTAACATGTAAATGCACTCCCTTACATTGTAGTATAAATTCCATAAGATTCTATTGATGTAATAAATCAAGCTGTACATTATTAGGAAATATTGGAGTTACAATGGTTTGTTGATTTTCACTTAAAATTTTCCCAAAGGAGAGATGTAAAGTTAGAGAAATTAATTTAGTTATTGCTAAGGATAGTCTTTCACCTTGTTAATTGCAGTGGGGGCTGATGCTGTTGATAGACTATGAGATAAATGTTCTCTTCCTATAAAATATAAATCAAAGGTCCCATGAAAGATGCCTCAAATGTTGTTTGGATATGTTAGTGAACAGGCAGCATAAAAAGAAGGGTCAGTGCTGGTTTGAAGGAAAAAATCTGTTGCAAGTTTATTTTTCCTTTCTCCATTCTTGATCCCATTCAACAAAATCCAGTGGTTTTTGTTTTTGTTTTTTTCAAATCACCTCTCACCTTGGCAGAATAACAATAAACAAATAAACAATAAACTAACAGATTTATTAATTAAAAAGCAAACCTCTACCAAGTTTCTCTGCTATTATTTTGTCTACTTCATAAGATTAAATTAGTATGAAGCTCTGCCTACATAATAAATACAAAAAAAAAACATATCTAATATCAGAAATGTAATGTTTCTGATTTGGCCACATATTTAGAGGTTTATAGTACACCTCCAGTTTCTAAGGCAAGACAATCAATATAGAGAAGGCATTGTAGCTCATAATGTTGCAACCCTACAAAGGAACATATATCTCAGACTTAAGCTCAGATGAAAGCCAGTAACTCTTTTGAAAAGGAGAAAACAAGGATGTCTGGGTGGCTCAGTGATTGAGCTTCTGTCTTTGGCTCAGGGCATGATCCCAGTCTTGGGATCGAGTCCCACTTTGGGCTCCAGTCCCACTTTGGGCTCCCTGCAAAGAGCCTACCTCTCCCTCTGTCTATGTCTCTGCGTGTGTGTTTCTCATGAATAAATAAATAAAATCTCTCTGTGTGTGTTTCTCATGAATAAATAAATAAAATCTTAAAACAAAGGAGAAAACATAAATTGATCTAACTCCCAACTCATTACAAAATTTATAAATTAAACAGCAAGAATGTAAACTATTAAAAATAAAAAGCGCCATATATCTTTCAATATCCTTCTTACCAGCTTTCACACCTTATCAAACAATTCTTGAAAAGTACTAACAGAACGGATATTCTGGAGAATAGAAACTTATTTTCTGCTATCCAACTAACAAATACATATGCTCCATCACCCCATCTTCTTTATTGTCTCCATTAAAATGAAATTGTAGGCTCTGTACCCAGAAATTAATATATTTGTAAAATTATTGTTATTTCCATCACTAGAGCTCTTCAGTAGCTTTCAATTATATTAGGATAAAGTACAAAATCCTTACACTGGCAGAGGGAAATGATGCTATGTTAAGTCATAGTGGGAAATCTGGATTTTATTTAGAGTAACAGTGCACCATTAATGAGATTGTACAACAGGACTGATATAAAAAGTTTTTATACTTTGAAAAAAATCCCTCAGATGATAGCAATGGACAGATTTCAGAAAGCATGAAAGTAAGAAAACCACTAATACTTGCAATTTTGCAGGAAGATGATAGTAGTTTGGCACATGATGCTGTCAGTAGAGACAGAATAGACACATTTGAAATGCATTTTGGAACCAGAACTAACAAGTGTTTTGTAAGAAGGGTCCCTTCCTGGTTGTCATTTGGGTGGC
The DNA here is from genome assembly GCF_018345385.1 of Vulpes lagopus. Taxonomy (NCBI): domain Eukaryota; kingdom Metazoa; phylum Chordata; class Mammalia; order Carnivora; family Canidae; genus Vulpes; species Vulpes lagopus. The sequence continues at coordinate 92,578,158 of NC_054828.1, read as the reverse complement.
AAAGTGGGTGACTTGTTATTAGCCACTCTCCATGTATCAGGGTAAGGGAAGAATTCTGCAGGGTTGACACAGCTTAAGGGACGACTTAAATGGTGAAATTTACCAAGCCAGTGTCTGTGCAAGAAACCAAAGCCTAGTTCCCCAATTAACATATGGAGAGAAGTCCTGGAGCCAGGGCTGAAATCACAGGGTGAACACATTCCAATGAAGACACTTCACAGCTCATGTTACTATTCCTTCTTATAAGAGGCTTGTCTTTTTCAAAAAGGGAAACAAATTATCTGGATGCCACAAGGTTCATATTGGCTGCCAACTTTTCACAGGTGTTTGGGAATACCAACTGCCCAGCAGCATATGATCACCTTGAGATTACAATTACAATCCTTCTGTTTAGGGAAGGAAAACAAAAGCCCATTTCTACTTGGAGGGAAAAAAAAAAAGGATCTTCATTACCATGTTTCTCATTGTTTAGGATATGCAGAGTGAGTGCTGAGGGTCATTTTCTATATTTTTGTTTCATTCATCAAAGTAAAACTTTCTGATAAAATTAATTTGGTGCTGAAAAAAGAGAAATCAAGGGTAAATTCTAAGTGTCTGACTTGACACCTGAGAAAGCTAGTGGTATTATTTACTAATGTGGAAATGTGAGAGGTGGAATTTTTCTTTTAAAGTCATAATTTATTCTGCACAAGATACATTTGAGATTACCTCCAAAGAATCTAATCAGAATTGTTGATAGTAATGTTTGAATATAGGAGTCAAGAGCCCAAAAGAGAGATAAGCCATGGAGATATACATCTTGGAGTCATCAGCATGTAGGTGGAATTTAAAATCTTGGGGGCAAATATAGCTCCATAACAAAACAAAGAGACAATAAAAGGTCCAGGGTTTCCACCCCAGCACACTACAAATTTCAGAAATTTAAAAGATAAGGAAAACTAGCCAGTGATTCTAAGATGTACTGTCCCATGAGAAAAGAGGGGGACAAAAGGTGTCCCTAAGGGCAACATTTCCAGAAAGGAGGGAATGACTGCACAGGTCAACTGCTGCCATAGTTCAAATAAGAAGGCTGAGAAATGACCATTAGAATTGGTAACATGGCTCTCATTATCTTTGACAAGAGCACCACCAGTGGAATGATAGGGATGAAAGACTACAGAGCTTTGAGAATGCAAGAAGTGAAAGGAGAAGTATGGGATAGCACAAGTGTAATGAACAACTATGAACTACTTTGCTTGTAAAGTGGAGAAGGGAAATGCCATGCTGGTTGACATATTTGTTGTTAATGTTTTCTTATAAAAATGGAAATGCCTTTACATGCCCACGCTGAAAGTTGAAGATGCAGGGAATGCTCTGAGATGCTATCAGCTCTAAAGATGGAATAAACTTGGATTATATTCCCCAGTTAGGCAGTGCTCCCCAATATCCTCAAGGGCACTCAATCTCAGTAAGTAAAAAAAAAAATCACAGTAAATCTATCGATGTATGTATGTATGTATGTGTGTATCTATCTATCTATCTATCTATCTGTCATCTATTATCTATCTTTGTTGTAGTGTTTTGGCCATTTGCTAGTTTTTCTAATCTCTAATCTCTGAAATGTATTATAAATATTCCTATGTATCTATCATGCCGGAAAAAAATAGTAGAGGTAAAGGCTACAGTATTTCTTTTTTATTTTTTTAAGATTTTATTTATTTATTCATGACAGACACAGAGAGAGCGGCAGAGACACAGGCAGAGGGAGAAGCAGGCTCCATGCAGGGAGCCCAACGTGGGACTGGATCTCGGTTCTCCAGTATCACACCCCGGGCCAAAGGCGGCGCTAAACCGCTGGGCCACTGGGGCTGCCCAAGTATTTCTTTTTCAAAGGCATTGTATTAAAGGATAACATGATAACACAAGGCATAGTGAATTATCACAAAGTGAACATACCATGTAAACTTTTCCCAGGTCAAGAAATAGAACATAGAGGCATCCAAAAGTCCCTGCAGAGCCCCTTACAATCACTATCCTCTTTCTCAGTTAAATAGTATACTGAATTCTAACATGATAAATTCATTTTGGATATTTTTTAGCCTTTCAAAACATAAAAAATATCCAGCCCTTACAAAAGTAGAAAGAACAACTTAATGAAGCCCCATACACCTATCTCCTGGCCTCAATAACCATCAACTCATGGACAATGTTGTCTCATCTGTCAAATGATTCTCAAAATGTGATGCCTGTGCCAGCAGCAGCAGCATCACCCAAGAACTTGTTAGAAATGTAAATCTTCAGGCTGAGACATACTCAGTCATGAACTCTAGAAATGGAATCTAGCAATCACCTTGCAGGTAATTCTAATGCATGAAAATGCTTGAAAACCATTCATCTAGATTCAGACAGATGCCCTTCCTCTGCTAGATTAGTTTGACACACATTTTATATATCTTTACACATCTTCTGATTTCTGCCATAAATATTCATTTTTTAAAGATTTTATTTATTTATTCATGAGACACAGATATATATATATATATATATATATATATATATATATATATATAGAGAGAGAGAGAGAGAGAGAGAGAGAGAGAGAGAGGCAGAGACACAGGCAGAGGGAGAAGCAGGCTCCATGCAAGGAGCCCGACGTGGGACTCGATCCTGGGTCTCCAGGGTCACTCCCTGGACTGAAGGCGGTGTTAAACTGCTGAACCACTGGGGCTGTCCCGTCTATAGAATTTCTAAGTCTGAATTTTGCTCACTGCATCTCCATGGGTATGTGTGTACACAGATGTAAGCATGCACCCACACATATAACAGGTTCATCTTTTCCTTGTGTTTCCTGAAAATTGGTAGTGAGATGCAGTGACTTTATCATGATTAGATTACATTTTGGTGAGAATATTAAGAATTTTTTTTCCCTATGTGTCATATGGCCTCTGCAGTTTTTTAAAAAAGGAGTGACCTAAAGAAAGAGGGTTTTAGAAGTTAGAATGAAAAGATATGGGGTGTAGACTGGAATGGATAAGGAGACAGGCTAGCTGAGAAATCATGAAATTGTCAAGAGTGCAGTGATTACGGCATGTTTTCAGCTGCTGGTAGGAAAAATGGATAACAGGAAACAATTGAGGGATATGATAAAAAAAATAGCCTTGGTGACTAGAGATGAAAGATAAGTCCAAGTTTCAGTCCTGGTAGCTTGAGATTGTGGTGTCATTCACAAAATATCATTTAGATTAATGCTAGAAGAGGAGGATACTTCTGAAGTAAAGTTTTGCATTTAATTTATACAAAATACATTTATGATGGCTGTTAAGTGATCCATAGAAAGCTGCAAAATTCTCAGGTATGACTGGCTGTACTTTCCCTCTTTCTTTATGTTTCCATAACAAGAGTAATGTAATATCACTTCCACAATATTAGTTCACCTTTATAACCTGCTTAGATATGAAGAAAATACTTTGTCTCCCGTTGGTGTAGAAAAAACATTCTTCCATTGTTTTGTTACCTTTCATTTACTTTTTAAATAATATCAACCTCTTACTATAAATATTTTAGTGTTTTTATTCTGTGCAAAAATGAAAATTCAAATTGTTAATTCGTTTACCATACTCACAGGGTTGCTCTTGTGTCAGATCCTGTTTCAAGATCCTGTGCTTGGGACAGAATTCCTTATTTTATCCAAAGGACTTCCCCTTCCTACTCTATCTTCTCTCCACTCGCATGATCCAAGGAGTCTATAGTGCATTAAATTGATAATTTTAGGGGAAGAAAAGTGGATGGAAGTGATCTCAGACACATTTCACCACTTATCACAGACAATTTTTTTTTTTGTAGGATGTAAAATGAAATGGTTACTTGCTTTGTAGTCATCCTACAAATTGAGGAATAGTAATCCTACTATTTAAGGAATAAGAAATGTAACATGTTAACAACCTAATACATGCTTTGGCATATAATACATAAAAAAAGAGGGGGATTAAAGTTCCCTGGCCGAATCTAGGTGAACAGTGCAACCTGCACACTTCTCTTGGTGTTATCTCTGCATAGCATGAAGAATTTGGGGAAGGATTCTTTCCCTCCCCTGGAGCTCCATTCCAGAAATTTTATAATTTATCTATTCAAAAAGAGTACTACATAGGAGGTTATGGGCTATATTCCCTGGCAGTGTGTCCTGTTCAAAAATTGCTTCCTCCCTCTCTGCATCAAAGCTTTTTCTTTTTTAAATGTCAAGCTCTCAGAGAATAATAAACCAAGGAAAAAAACAGTCAGACCGAAGTACTGAAAATATACCTTAATATGTTACTCGTCTGAAGGGGAGCTAATTAAAACAAGGAATGTAAACATCTTTGAAAATAATTTTAAAAAGTAAGTATCACTATAGATGTTCAACTCAGATTTGTCACTAACATACTGAAAATCCGAATAATCTCTTACTGAATTCCAGCAGTAAGCACATAAAGATGGCAATTCAAATTAGTTTTTTACATATATCTTAAGAACCTTGTTCACAGGGTAATAATTAGTACATGAACATTGCAGTCTCCAAAAAAACATTATTTCTGCTTTAGTTTTAGTTACTGGGAAGAATAAAAGAATCTCTTCTCTTCCTATCTTCAGGCAGTTGAGGAAAATGATAGATGAAAAATTCAAGCATCAAAATCAAGTATTCATCTCTCATCTTTATTAAACCACTGCTTGTCACAGTTCACAGTAGAAGGTGTTTAATTCTTTTACAAAATCACACATAAAAGTGTATGCTTCAGTTGAAATTGTTGTCATATCAGAGTTAGTCCTCATTGCCTTGTATGCTCAAAGCCTGAAAAAGTCTTTCATTATACTCATTGATATAGATGCTTTATGAATTTCACAAGAAAAAAAAGTATATTTTTGGTCCTGGCATCTTAATGTATAAAAGCAGCATTCAAAAACTGAACATTTTTTTGAAACCAACAGCCCACTGCTAGGAAAAATATTACTAAAAGGATAAAGAAGAGAATACATTTACTCTGCAAATAACATTGATATGTTCAAAGTATTGACCAAACATGATACATCAGATATGCCCATGTAGTTCATTAAACGCTGAAAATGAACACTTCCTTTGGTAGGGATGTTGACACATTCATTCTATTATTTTAAATATTTTCCTTTCTTTGATGTTGGATTATATCACCCCTAAATACATGTTCCTAATTGATTTTCTTTTTTTAAACCTGGACCTATCAGTAGAAATTGAATAGATTCCAAGTAACATACTTGTAAGCTGTACAACTAAAGGATATGGAGTCATTTTTAGTTCCTTGAGAAATGAAGCAATTTTGAGTTTGGCAACTGCAAAGTGAACAAGAAATTGGTTCTCAGGATGGAACTATGAAGCTGCAGTCATTTCTAAATGGGTGTCATTCCTGAATAGAGTTGTTTCTGGTGACTTTGCATAAATATCTGTCCCTTTTGCACTTAAAAAAAGAGAAAATAATACTCTTCCACATACTTTATTACCTTCCTTTTCTATTCTTTCTTCTTTTTACTTTCAAACCTTCTGAAAAATATAAAGGCCAGGGAGAGCAAATTTAGGCAGCTGACCAAAGCCCTGACTAAACCTCTCGGGGCAACAGAGTAGTTAATTTCTGTCCCTACCGACCCTATGATTTCTTCAAGGCAACAATGCCAATGCAAAAATATGCAAGTCATTGCAGGTATATACTTACTCAATTTATTTCTTACACTGTTCTAAGCAGTATCTGTGGGAGCAGCAAGTGATCAGCAGTACTTACAAGCTCTCATGAGTTCACAGAACCAAGTTAGCCCTTTATATATACTTTGTTCTTTACATTCATTTTATCATTCTTTACTTACAATTTCTCCCAGTATATATAAAGTAGAAATAAAAATGTTGACCTTTGTGTTTGCATATGAAATAATAATATTGATTCAGAAGATGATGAAATATTTCATGTTATTTCATATGGAAGGGAAAGCCAGGGAAAAATATGAGAAAAATTGAATATATTCACAGAGTGAAATTTGATATACTGATGTGGTTAGCACACAATTCTCATAGAAATGAGAAAGCTAGAATAAGCGAGTCCCAAAATGTCATGTTAATCATCTGTCTTTTATTTGGCAAGTAACAGAAAATAAGAGACAACTAGGCCACATACAAAGCTTGGCCAATTAGTTTTCTCCTATTCTTACCACCTTTCTGATGGAAAGAACCACTCCTACAGCCTCCATTCAAGCAGCATCCCTGGCTGATTCAATTCTTGTAGGAATGACCAAGCTGCTTTCACATGACCCCAATCATATGACTACAGATGATTTAAAGAGATGGGAACTCTGTGGTTATGAGGTAGCTGGGTGTAAAAGCACCCTTCAAAATTAGATGATAGCAATTCTTTAAAATAACCAAATGCCTGTGTCTGGAAATATGAATAGGTGATACCAGAAAACAGAAAGTTTACAGAGGGCAAGGAAAAAGAGAAGATATGAAAGATACTCTGAAGAATCAAGTACAGGGAGTCAGTGAGCTGCATTACAGGATAGGCACTTAGCAGTGGGAACTAGCAGACCTCTAATTTGTATGGAGCTCTTGAGGCATCAGCTGAAGTCACACAAGCAAGGTGCCGAAGAGTGCATATATTATTCTATCTTTGTGTAAGAAATACGAAATTACCTCTTTGTGTTTGCTTATATTTTCACAAACACTAAAAAATGTGTAAACAACAAAGATAAGTTATCTATCTCTGGGAATAAGGAGATGAGGTGAAGTGAAACAGTAAGAATGGAAATGGGGGTGGGAGCTAAATTTATTTTCTCTTTCTTAACTGTATTTTTTTTTAAATCTAAATGGACTTTATTTCTGATCATACATACCCTTCCTTGTAGGATAGATTTTTAAAACCGAAAAATTTGTCTCATGCTTTTGCTATTTGAAATTCATTCTTCCCTACAGGGAAATCATTGAGTCCTTATGAAATAATTAAGGATAGGCTTATGCTCTCATGTACTATAATCCCCGAAAAGGGATTCAACTTTCCCCCCTTTTTGATTATTTCAGTTTCTGTGATAAATTGACCTGAGACGGTCTGAGTTGGAATCAACGGATGGTTTCTGCTCTCACTTCAAGTTTGCATAAGTTCCAGCTAGGGCCTTTGGCAAGAAATAGCACCTTTTGGAAGAAATATCAAAGACAATCAGCCTTAGGGTCTCAATGAAAAGGATTGCATCATGTATTCTCAGCAAATGATGCCTCAAAGAACACACTCTGGGGTGCATACTTCCCAGCTATGACTAGCTACCATTATACTAGCCAGCGTGAGCAATCACCTAATAGACTATACAAGGAGTCTTAAGCTCAGGATTTCCAGGAAGCAAGTATTGAAAATAATTGCTGCTCCTAGAAAAAAATAATTGTAAATTTTAAAGCAATAAATAATGAAAGAAATCTGATTGTGTAATATCTTGAAAAAATTTTTTGGATTATTGTGTGTGTGTGTGTGTGTGTGTGTGTGTGTGTGTGTTTTTACCTTTCTAAAATAGGTTTTTAAAGAATAGGTTTTGTTTTACAGAGAAGCTATACAATTAGTACAAAGGATTTCAGTGTACTTCATACCCAGGTCCCTTATTGTTGACATTACATTGCTATGATACATTTGTCTCAATTAATGAGATATTATTGATATATTATCTAAATATCATAGTTCACTTGAATTTCCTTAGTTATTCCGTATTCGCTGTTTCAGGATCCCATCCATAAAACCACATTGTATTTGGTCATCATGTCTCTTTAGGTTCCTCTACACTAGAACAACTTCTCTGACATCTTTTTTTTTAATATTTTATTTATTCATGATAGACACAGACAGAGAGAGGCAGAGATATAGGCAGAGGGAAGGGAAGCAGGCTCCATGCAAGGAGCTCGATGTGGGACTCGATCCCAGGATTCCGGGATCATGCCCTGAGCTGAAGACAGATGCTCAACCACTGAGCCACACAGGCATCCCCAACTTCTCTTTTATTTCCTGTGAAGAATCTTGGCAGTTTTGGGGGGTTAGGCATTTTATAAAATGCTCTCCATAAGGTTTTGTTAATGTTTTCCTCACCATTAGACTGAAGTTATGGTTCTTAGGAGAAAGACCACAAACGTAAAAGACCATTCCCTTCACAACACATCAAAGGTACATGTGATTAACATGACTCATCACTGTTAATGTTGATCTCGATCATCTGTCAGAGGTAGTGTTTCCAAGGTTATTCCAGACTTTACAATGTTTCCTCCCTTACCATATTGCACTATTTGGAAGTCATGACTTCAGACCATTTTTTTTAATTTACTTTGTCTTTTATTTAAATCATTATGTAAATATGAATATTTATTTTATTACTTGAGTTACAGTCCAACCACATTTTTGTTGTTGTTTGTATATTATTTACTTTGCTGTTCTAATGGTTCTTTTTTGAGCACTTCCTTACTTCTTTGAACTAAGAGTGGCTCCAGGCTCATCTTGTGCATTCCTTGCCCCAGCCAAAGAATCAGCCTCTTTTCCAAGAAAACATTGTTCCTTTTATTAGAGAATAGAATGAGAAACCAAGTCTTGGGTGTTGGATCTTTTCATTGGTACTGGGACATCTTTGATTCTAGGCTTTCCCATTGGACAGAATCTAGATATATATGTGTGTGTGTACTAACCTACAGTTAGTAAATCTCTTCTCAAAAAAAAAAATCCCTGGGCAGCCCTGGGGGCTCAGCGGTTTAGCGCCACCTCATCTCAGGGCATGATCCTGGAGATCCTGGATCGAGTCCCACGTCAGGCTCCTTGCATGGATCCTGCTTCTCCCTCTGCCTGTGTCTCTGCCTCTCTCTCTCTCTCTCTCTCTCTCTCTCTGTGTGTGTCTCATTAATAAATAAATAAAATCTCTTTTAAAAAATGCCTTTTTTTTTTCTTATTTAGCCTTTCTCTCCTTCCCAAACTCTGGCAAATGCTGATTTTTTCCTTTTCTCCTTCCTCTTCCTTTTCCTCTTCCTCCCCCTTGTCGCTTCTTCTTATTCTTTTTTTCTTTTCTATAATGTCATGTAAATGGAATCATACAGTTTGTAGCATTTTCCATTTGGTTTGTTTCACTTTGCAATATGCATTTCAAATTTATTAATGTTGATGTGTGAATAGTTCATTTTTTAAGAAAAGATTTATTTATTTATTTATTTATTTATTTATTTATTTATTTGAGAGAGAAACAGAACCTGGGGAAATAGAGGGAGAGGGAGGGAAAGCAGACTCCCTGATAAGCATGGAGCCAGACTTTGGCTTGATTCACAACCATGAGATCACCACTTGAGCCTGAGCCAAAATCAAGAGTTGGGGGCATAACTGACTGAGAAACTCAGGTGCTCCAGTTCATTCATTTTTATCAATGAATAGTACTTCACTGTATGCATGCATGTACCACAACTTTACCCATTTACTTACTGAACTTGCATTTTTGTGTGATGATCAATAAAGCTGTTATAAACATTACTTTCATGAAGGTTTTTGTGTGTACATCAATTTTCAAATCAGTTAGATGAGTATCTTTGCAGTATGACTGCTACATTGCACAGTAAGCCTATATTTAATTTTATAGTGCCAGACTGTCTTCCAAAGTGGCTATACCATTCTCCATGGTATGAACAATGAGTGAGATCTCCTATTGCTCTGCATCCTTGACAGCCACTGGTACTGTCAGTTTTATTAATTAACTTAATTTTGGGCACTCCTATAGATATGTCATTATAGTTCATTGTTGTTTTAATTTGCATTTAATTTCCCTATGAAAAATGATGTTGAGCGTTTCATCTGCTTATTTTTCATTTGTATATCTTCTTTGGAAAGATGTTTGCTTGGGTATCTTACCAACTTTATAATTGAGTTGTTTATTTTCCTATTATTCCATTCTAAGAGCAGTTTTCTAGCCTTTCCTTTTAATTCTTTCTCATAATGTCCATACCGAAACTGACATTACTCATCTAGTTTTGCATGTTGTCTACTTTTGCCAATAAAGCCCTTAACATAGTAATTATAGCTATTTTAAATTCCATGACTGAGAAATCCAATAGCTGGATCATTTTTATAAGTCTGGTTCTGGTAGATGTCTTTTCAGATTTTCTTTTTTCTGGTCTTTTTTTTTCATGCCTTGGGTATTTTTTTATGATTTTACTTTTAAATAATCTCTACATCCAATGTGGAGCTCAAATTTACAACTCTGAGATCAATAGTCACATGCTCTACTGACTGAGCCAGCCAGGAGACCCATTCCTTGATTTTTTTTTCCCAAAATTCGGACACATTGTATCAGCAAAAGAAATTAACAGGCCTTTATTATGAGAATTTATGTGAATCCAGCTAGGAGTTGAGCTGTGTTTAATGTTTGTTATAGCTACTGGTATCAAAGACTTCACATCCCTCTGGTGTCCTTGTTTTCATCTCCCTTCTTGGCTTAGGGCTTCTTAAGTCCATGTGCTGAGTGAGTCTGTATCTTCTGGCACTTTCAGCTATAGTCAATTGTTACCATTCAGGAGCCTTGTTCGTGGAATGGGAAGGTATGAGGAAACAGGTGCATTCTATAATCCTCTGATCGAATTTCAGTATTGTGACAGGCTGTGTCTTGGGAACGTGGCCTTCACAAGTGTTTCTGTTCCTCCTCCAGACATATGTCTACTCCCCAACAAAGCCATTCTCTGTTCCCTCACCAGCTGCAGTAGTCCCAACATACATGCTTGATGTCCTGCCCCTAGTTGACTATATTTTCTTTTCTTGAGGTGAGAGAGGAAGGTGCTAGGTTTTTTGTTTGTTGTTTTTCAACACTCTTGTACATATTATTCCAACACTATTTACTTTTAACATTGTTGACACTGACTTGATTTGTCTCTTTTTGTTAAACATTATTTTATTTTGCAAGTGACAATATTTTATTGCAATCAAGGTGGATAGTGGAGACTATTTAAATAAATACTTGTTGTCTATAATCTCAAAATCCAGATTTAACACCATTATTTTTGGGGTGTTATAGAATTTTATCTACAATAATTTATTTCTACAAAATCTGATCATATTATGCATACTGTTTTTTGTTTTAAGGATTTTATTTATTTGAGAGAGAAAGCATAAGAAAGAGAGAGAGTGCACACATCAGGGCGTTGGGGGGGGGGAAGCAGAGGGAGAGGGAGAAGCAGACTCCCTGCTGAGCAGGAGGCCCAATGCAGAACATGATCCCAGGACCTTGAGATCATGACCTGAGCCAAAGGTAGACACTCAACAGACCGAGTCACCCAGGTGCCCACATAATTGTTTTTTTAACTGCTTCCTTCAACCAAGAATGTACTGAAAGAACTTTGTGTCTAAAATCATGTATCTATACTAGAATTATGAATTTAATAAAATGTTTTATGTGTATATTATATTTATCAAATCACCATTTGTTGACCATTGTGGTTGGTCCTATTTTGCACATTTAGAACATACTGCAGTAAATATGCTTATGCATGGTTCTGTAAAAAGTCTACTATTAACCTTTTTGGATAAATTCCCTGACTGGTATTTTTGAGCCAAAAACTATTTATATTAAGACTTTTAAAAAACATTTAAAATTGTAGTTAAACACACTCTGTATGGCTTTGATAAAATTAGCAATGCAATGTCCTGAAAGTTAGTAACAGTTTACTTCCCTACCAACACTATATGGCAGTCTACAGCTAAATATTTTACATATTAGAAGAGTATGCCTCTTCCGAGATTAATTCTCTCAGGGAGTTGTTATGGGAATATAACTCCTTATCTTCAGTCCATGTTACATACTTGGAATTCTCTTAGGAAAACCAATATTTATATTTATTAAAAGAAAAGCATTACCTTTTCCTCTTATCGGTCCCTCAGTCTGAGAGTGTGGATAGATGAATAACTTATTAAATACTTTATTCTCAGAAGACCTCCTTCTTTTACATAAGTATCCACATGCTTGAGCTCCCACAGATATGACAGATTTTATTTGTTATTTTAGACCAGGGAATCTAATTTTCCCCATACTTGTGATAGGAACTGGTGCTAAGAGAGAAACAGAAAAAATAATGAAAAGCTCCAAAGTCAGATTTCCCAGGCAATATGCCTAATGGAGATCACGTTATTTTTTTAACTTCAATTTTCTTCTTGGAAAAAAAAGTTCAGCATTTCTTTATTGCTCTTCTCATCTGGTAAATTGGAAATAATCTCTGAAATTCCTATCAGTGCTTCCAGAATCCATTGTGAACTGAAGATAGCATTTGTTTAGATGTCAGCTAATTTAATAGAACATTTAATATTGCAAGCAAACAAATGCCTTTTTTTAAATGTATCTAAAAGGCAACTAGAGACAACTTAGGTAATTTGTGCACTTGTAATATATTATTGTTGGTTCCGTATATTTTGGAAAGCAATTTTCCATGAAATTGCTGTTACCTTTTAAATGTGAGATCCTTTTGTACAATGCTCATTTAAGGAAATTAACCCTCTGTATAAATATCAGTCAGTCTAACTATACAAATGGTGTCAACATATTAATCCCTTTAAATATATGGTTTGGGGGATAAAGGGATACTTTTCTATATTCTAAGTAGGACCTGATTATCATTTGACTTAGGGCATATTTCTAGCTGATTTATTTGCATAATGCTATATTTGACCCCATGACCTCAGAATATATAGGCCCCATTTTATATACAAGGGATCCCAAATGATAGCTAAAGGTTAAACTATCTTGCTAATAGGCATCAACAGAATTTTAATTCAAAGGTATTTCAAATAACATTTTCCTATGAAAAGGAAGAATTTTTTCATTATTATTTCTCTAATAGAAAAAATTTTTCAGAATTTTTTAATTATTGTTTCTCTAATAGAAAAAGTATGCATTTCTTGTTCTTTTCCCAGCACCTGGAATCTTAATACTTCTTTTGGATTTCTAGGCCTTGTATGATATATCCCCACTTGAGTTATTCATCCCATGATTGTAGATAAGCTAATCCTCTCAGCAATCAACAGACCTATTTTCTTCTTCTTTTTTTCCTAGAGAGGCTTCACACATTTTGCCTATAATATTTCCGTTTTTCTATGAGAAGATGTGATAAAGAAATCACATCTTTAAGGAGCAGAATCTCAGGAAAATTGATGATTACAAACCTGGAGATCATCTAAAATGTCCCCAGTGCTGGAAGGCTTTGTTTACCACATATTTATGTTTGCTACTCTTAATAATTTACTCAATATATTGATACTTTATTTCTCCTAAATCAATGTCCTCTTTAATTTCACAGAATAATTTTTCCAAATCTTTGCCAGTCTTCCTATGCTCTCTAAGTAACCAACCTTTCCAGTAACAGAGTCACTTTGTGTTGCCAAGATATTCTTTTATTTAATGTTTTAGAAATTTATTACTTTTGTAAAGATTTTATTTATTTATTCATGAGAGACACACAGAGAGAGAGAGAGAGGCAGAGACACAGGCAGGAGGAGACACAGGGTCCATGCAGGGAGCCCAATGTGGGACTCGATCCTGGGTCTCCAGGACCACACCCTAGGCTGAAGGCAGCACTAAACTGCTGAGCCACCCAGGCTGCCCATGTTGCCAAGATATTCTAAAACATCACATATGATATATGGTTTAAGTCATTTACTATAGAATTTTTAGTCTTCTATACAAAGAAGCAATGCTCAATTCTACCTCTTTTCTGTACTTGAAAAAATTGTATTGGTTAATTTATTTTCCTTCTGGTTATCTAAGGGCAAACTAGGTTTTATATAATTGGGAGGTATACTAAGAAATGGAGTGAGCATTCTGAAAAAAACTGAGGATATGGGTTGAATTTATCATGTGCCAGAAGATACATAAATTATTCGAGGGGATATTATGAGGATTGTAAAAGAAAGCTTAATGGATGACAACAATAAAAGTTCAAGAAAAGAGAAATTACAGAAAGAAATTCATTTTATGTGATAAACAAGAATGGCAGGGGTACCTACCATGGCAGTATTAAATGGGTTCACAATTCAAAGTGGAGCTTTGATATTAAATTTTGTTAGATCATACTGGTCTTGACTTTGAGTTTTGAGGACAGAATAGTTTGATGGTTTAGTGGTCTCCCTCCAATTCTTTGACTTTACATCATCATCATCAACAATGCCACTCTGGTTAACAATTTTGAGCCCACAATACTTACAACAGTTGGCAATCAGTACCTTACACCCACAGCCTCATGTTCAAATACAATGACTATACATAATTTTTCAAGTTTACAGAGCTGAGATTTAAACTTCTGTGTCCAAATCACTAGTTCATGTTCTTTCTAAAATATGCCATTGACTCTATTCCCATCATAAATGGCTTCCTCACTTCTCTTCCATACTAGATTCTTCTTAATGAAGAGTAATCTTCCTGTCCTTGAAGAAAAACACACAGGCTGCCCATGATTTTTTTTTTTAAAGGATTTTTGATCACTACCCACCTGACCCAGGACACTGCTACATATTGATTGCTTATTTAGAAAAGATGAATTTTTAAGCAATCTTGATGCCATGTAGTGATTCCAGGCTCCTTCCTTACCCCAGATCCTACTTATGAATTTCTGCTTAGAAGATGCTTTTTCTTAATCTTTATCTCATGCTAAGAACAGTACCTCACACTAAGTATACTAAGAAGGATAGGCAGTATTCACAGGAAAACAGGTGAGATTTTATGGATTAAATTCACCAGGAGCAAAGGAAAAAGCCTTCTTGGGCTTGTAGTTGCTGGAGAAGAACACTGATTAAACTAGCTAGTAACCAAAGCATTTAAGGATACCTTATAATAATATTAAAATTTAAAATATTCTTATAAGAGTTATGCCTATATGAATTTGAACACCATGACTTAATTAGATATTTAAGAAATGTTCAGAGATGTCTAGCATTTGATGAGAAAAGGCTCCAGCAATACCTGTCCAGCTTTCTTTGGGATCCTTACCAATGAAAAACCTCAAGAGTACTTCAAACACTGATGGGGCTTCTGAAAGAATCACTGTGTAATCTAGAGCCCATGGAAGACTCACAGACTGCCAAATGAGCTCCTTTTATGTTCTTTGTTAATCTTCAATAATCAGAGGATTTATAAATTTGTGGGGTTTGTCATCCATCTAGAGATTTCCCTTTTTCTCCCTTAATAGGCCACAGGAAAATAGAAAGTAAAAATATGAACTTAACTAACATAAGCATTCCTTGTCCTTACATATAACTAATAATCTCAGACAAGTCTGTAAAATGCAAAATGCAATCTGAATAATTGCCATAAGCTACCAGTAATACTTCAAAATTGTTGCCAAGTCTTTGATTTCAAAGCCACTGATGACTTTAAAATATGTATACCGCAAACAACCAAGGTACAACATTAATATTTCACTTAAAGTCTATTTATAGGTTGAGGACAACCAATAAAACTTGGGCTGCTTAATTTTTGCCTTTTCAGTTAGAATGATTAAAAAAAATCAAGCTTACTTCATGCCACCATCCAGTCTTGAAGTTCCTATGAAACACCAGTTCCTTCTCAAAGTGTATCTCAACTAGAATCACCTGAAATACTAGCTAACCTGCATATTCCTAACCAGACTAAATCAGAAACCCTGGGAGCTGGAATATGGCATCTGGATTTTCACAAGACTCCCAAATGATTTCAATCATAGCGAAAGTTGAAAATCATGTTTTAAGACCTTCCTGGTTATCTCTCATCAACCTTTTGCTTTTTGTTATACTATGGTCTCTCAAGTTCAAACTGACATTTATATACTTGGCTGGGACAGCACTTTTGAAAATTACACGACTCCTTTGCCAGTGGTTCCCAGTTACACTGTCTCTAGAGGGCAGCAAATGGATGAGAGAAGACAGGAGGAGAAAGAAGTCACATGCTCCCTTATGTCAGCTTGTCCCTGCCAGCTTCACCCCAGAGATGCTTTTTTTCGCTCTGCACTGGCAGTGTGTTCCCATACTTTCAACTGATGATTCCTGGCTGCAGGATTTCTGGCACTCCCAAAAACAGTACTACTGTTAGCTAGGATGCAACAGGCAGTTACTCAAATTAGAGGGCTGAAAGCTCTCAGGAGAAGAGAAGAGGGGGAAGGGACAAAAGCAGAGAAGGAATGGCTTTTGTTTAGCAGAACTGGCAGTTCCCACTAAGGATACACCCAGCTAGGTGTTTCAACTGGCAACTATCAAGTAGAGCCCCTTCCTAGGTGGTTAGCTTAATAGCCCTTTATATGAGCCAGTTTGAGCCAGTTAGGAGCTGAGGACCTAAGTGCAGAAGCCCCCCTGAGTTGTCCCAAAGTTACCTTTAGCTCCTAAAACTAGGATCTCCTCCTATGGGAAGATTTTCTGCCATTTTTTGAACGTATGATACATGCACTGGCATGCTGACATGCTAAGAGGAAGCATTCATCCTAGATGCGTAAATAATAGACTACGTATACATTCCCTAATGATATGCAAGCTCTCTGCCCCTGCCCAACCGCATACTGAATAAAAGCTTCCAGTACTAGCCCCACTGGGAGACAGTGCTTTTGGAATTATCTGTCTCCTTACCTGCTGCAAATAGTAAGAATTATTTGCTCAAACCGAAAGGACTTGAGCTGATCTACTGGCTACTGCACTCAAATGGCGAGTCCTTTCAATTAGCTCAGTCTCTTGCTTTGTTCCCACTGCTCTAGGGATGTTAACTTTTTTTCTGAGGGCATTATCTAAGAGATACTTCTTTCACTATGCTTCTGGTTATCAGTTTCTTAATACTTGATTAAAAATTCTTTGATTTAAACCCTCTTTGTTAAAATAATTGACGTATTTTTTTCTAGTCTCTAATAGATTCTGGAAAATTCAAGCTTCAAAGAAATAAATTCATCACCCCTCCCTGCCTCATGAAAATTCATCACATCATAACAAGACAGCTCTTTTTCTTGGAAAATTTTTTCTCCATAAGGACCAAATTCAGTTCCTCTGCCTGTGCGATGCATCTCATGTTTTGGTACATAAAGGTGGGTACCTTGTTACAATCCTGGCAAAGCAGAGGCTTAATCATGTGTAACTTCAGTATATTTTCCCTGAGATATTTTACTTTCTGTTTCAAAATAAAGTACTATAAATGGGTGAATCACAACATTGTAATCGGTGTTTTAAAATATTTTTTACCATTAATCCTTTCAATAAATATGCAGGGAAGTTACCAATACTCTCATTACAGATATACAATCTCAAATCTGTGTAAATTAAGGTAACTAAGTTGTCTACTGGTAATTCACAAGACTGGTAAATGGTAGTGATGTTCCACACATTAATTTTATCTAAACATGCTTTTATGACTCTTAAATATCCTGTATTTTTATTTTTAATAATCCAAAAAGAAGTGTCTCAGCTAGACTGCTGGTTTTGGCATCTGACTGGTTCTTGCAGGGCACTCACCTGAAACTGTGAAAGGGAAAAGAAAAAACAACAAAAAATCCAGGAAGAAATAGAGAGACATCCTCAAGTTGAATGTTTATAATAGTCCTGCAGGTTTTAAATATTAAAATATTACATGATAATTTTAGAGTTGACTGTTTACATATATATTATATACTACATCCATATTAATTCTTTTTGTTGTAGCTATGTTTTTGAAAATTTATTACTTTACTATTATAAGCATTTTTGATAGTATCACCCACTATAATAAAATAATTATAAATCATTTATTTAGGAATATTTATCTTATTTTCCTCATGATATATTTGGTCTGATGGTATAAGAATTAGCACTGACAGAAGGATAATAATTTAAACTGTTCGCCTTTCTTTTTGAAAATCAATTTGTTACATAAGCAGTAGTAAATACTGACTCCTCTTTCAACATATGAAATCAATTTTATCCTCTGCAAAAACAATAATTACTTTTTATGAATTTGGTAGAGTAAATAATTGTTATATTTAAAAGTAAGTCACAGGGTGCTGGGTTGGCTCAGTTAGTTAGGTGTCCAACTCTTGACTTTTGCTCAGGTCATGATCTCAGGGTCGTGAAATGGAGCCCTGCATCAGGCTCTGCTCTGAGCAGGAAGTCAGCTTGAGGATTCTCTCCCTCTTCCTCTGCTCCTCTAAAATAAATAAATAAATCTTAAAAAATAGTAACTTGTAGGCTATGTTTTAAATATCCAGGTAGTTAGAGAAGTGTGATTTTCACTGAAAATAGCATTCAAAAAGAATTTAAAAACTCACACATGCACTCAATATTTTTCTTCCTAAGAAAATTGTATGATTTTTAACAATCATTGGAAATAAGAAACACTGATTTTGAGTTGTAATTTACTCTAAAATCATTAACTTACGATCTTCCTAAGCTTTTACACTGGAAAAAAGAAAATAAATTTCCCTTTAGTTTAGAATTGCATTATCTGTATTAAGCATGAATGGTACCTTAATTAATGCTGGTATATAGGAGAAGTGATCTGAGACACAAGAATTCACCCAGGTTTTGCAACTGGTAAAGACAAAGTCCGTGTCTTTTAATTCTGAAAGAAAGCAACTTTACTCTTCAGTAATTCCAATAAAATTTTTCCTAGCTAAAATTAAGTCTGTTGGAAAATATCAGAGAGAGTAGAGAGGTAACTTTACTCCTTGGTTTCTCTTATTTCAAACATAGACAAGTGAATACAGCAGGCAGGTTCCAGAGGGCTAATCACACTCCCTATCCTATGTTACTTCAGATTGACTTTCTAGAAGATGGGAGAAATTTTAGGCTTTCCAAGATTTAATCAAGCAATGAAAAAGTCTAAACTCAACTGTTTACATTTATTTCTTAATATGAATGGGTTATAGGTGTTATATAGTCCAATTTAGAACCTTAAGCAGGCAGTCTGATTATGACTTTTCTAATAAATGATTACCTCATCTTGTTTAACTTTTCTAGGATTTGATTTCTGTAAAGGAGCCCAGCCTTTTGTGATCCAAATTTAATTTTTAGTCAAATTCTGCCTGAACCTTCCTGCAGTTGATACTAATTTTACCTTTATAGCTATACAGGATAATTTTAATAATTTTTCTCTATTGTTATCTTTACAAATGTGTAATCAGTGATAGCTGATAGCATTATACCCTCCAATGTCATGTTTGATTGTTTTATTTGACACCATCAAACATATTTAAGATGATGTAGTTTATACCTCATTACCATCCTTGCTTTCTGCAGGGAATATTGCTACTTTTTTGCACCACATTATTATTCATTTACAAAACTGTAAATCTACTAGTAATACAAAACAGAAACAATATAAAATATAAAAGTCCAAGCTGTGTTTCTATTAATGAAAATGAGATTACAGATGTTCTTCTTTATACTGAGTTTTGGGACTACCAATGGACCCACATTTTTTAAAAAGATTTTATTTATGTATTCATGAGAGACACAGAGAGAGAGGCAGGCAGAGACAGAGGGAGAAGCAGGCTCCATGTCAAGGGACTCGAACCCAGGACCCCAGGATCATGCCCTGAGCCGAAGGCAGACGCTCAACCACTGAGCCACCTAGGCAACCCTGGATCCACATTTTTAATTTATTTTTTTTATTTTTTTAATTAAAAATTTTAAATAAAAAGATTTTTTTGATCCTCAATTTTTAATGGAGTAATGTTAATGTACATTCTCACCTTCTCAGGTCTATGTATTTTTATCTAATTACTAAATTAGATAAATTTGGGGAAATTGATCAATTTAGCATGTGATATAACATGTTATTTAGCAAGTAATACAATTTGTTGAGCACCAACAACTTTTCTTTAACTGTAGAATGAAACAGTGTCAGATAAGATAACTAGATAAGAAGTATGTATCTGTTACAGAAGGGAAATTAGAGAAGAAAAGTTTTCAACTATTATAAGATCTTATCTTGCATTAAATAATGCTACAAAGCTCTGTGACTCTTTCCATATGAATACTATCTAGCCACTATTACTAATCACCAAGTAATGGACCAGACATTAAAGTAAATTTCTTATAAGCCTTATCTCACACACTTTATCCAAAAGACCTAAGGTAAAGTGTCAGTAGTCCCATTTAAGAGAGAGCAAAGAGGGACATCAAGTTAAATTATTTGTAAAGACATGACTATCTTAAAAAAAAAAAAAAGACGTAACTATCTTGAAGCCAAGTCCAAATTCAAAACCAACCCATTTTGATTCCAAAGTCATTCATATTTTCACATCAGAAAAATATACACGTTTTTTCCTTGAATAAACATACTAGGCATCACTTATATTATTTACTTTGTATCATAAACACAAAGTATGAATATTCAGTAAAGATGTACTCATAAATTGATATGCGCAGATCCTTCATACCCAGACCATATTTCTAAAGAAAAATAGTGCCCTCAAACATTGTACCCGGATTGTGAGCTGCTTTCTTAGTAGTGTTTTTGGCTCTGCTATTAAGTTGCTAATCAACGCTATGAGATGTTGAATACATCATGTAGTATCATTACCTGGGTCTTTGGCACAAGTTTTAAGTTAGCTCAATAAACACATGGGTGCTAGGTATGTGATGCACACTGTGCTCCAGATCTGCACATTGCTACCTCCTTCTCATCATTTAGGACCTTATTCAACCATTTCCCGCTCTCTTCATATCCATCCACCTTTATATCACCACCTCCCTTTCCGTCTCATCTATCCTTTACAAAATATGTAATTTTCAGCCATGTAACCTCTGATCTTGTTTTTAGTTTTCCCCTTTATAATAAAAATAACCACCACTATTTGAAACAACCTCAGCTGTGTGTGCCATTGTTTGTTTATATTTATATTATCAGTCTTCCCACACTGGTCTATCTACTTGCTAAACAACAACAACAACAACAACAAAAAAAACATTCATCTAGCCTATTTACTCTTCATCCTCCATGTCTAAAATACTGCCGTATACTTGGGGACTTCCAACACCATTACTTTAATAGATGAATACACACACACACATATACACACACACATATCATGGAGTTTCTACTATACCTTTAGAAAGATAAATAATCTTTGCAATATATAAAGAACATTACACACAGCTTGAAATAACTCCTTTGTTCTAACATTTTTAAGATTTAAAGATTAAAAAATAACACTTGAAGTTTTAGTAGCATTAATCAATACAACTGGTTTAGTTTAAAGACATGAGAAACATAAACTATCTATTACTTTTCTAAACATATGACAATAATTATATGTTGGTTATATACAAATTCAAATGTAACAGTGTATTAAGCAGGGTTTTCCAAAGAGAACTGTTTTTTCTCATGTGTGTGTGTGTGTGTGTGTGTGTGTGCGCGCTAGGGAGAGAAAGGGAGGGATAGGAAAAGGGGCAAAGAAAGGAAGAGAGAGGAGGAGACACAGACAGACATTCATTATAGAAATTGACTCATAGTTTTGGAGGCCTAGAAGTCCCACAGCCTTTAAGTTGTAGAACAGAAAAGCTGGTAGTATAATTCAATTGAAACCTGAAATCTTAAGACACTGGGGGGTCAATGGTTTAGTCTTTCTCTGAATCCCCAGGCCCAAGGACCAGAACACCTATGTTTGAGGGCAAGAGGAGATAGATGACTCAGTTTAGAAAGTGAATTCACCCTTTCCTTGACATTTTGTTCCAATGAGGTTCTCAGTAAATTGGCTAACGTCCATCCTCACCGGTAAGGGCAGATCTTTACTTAGTATACTGTTGTAAATGCTATTCTCTTCCAGAGACATCCTCATAGACATACCCTGAAATGTTTTCCAGCTATCTGGGCATCCCTTAGCCTGGTCAAGCTGATGTATAAAACTGACCGTCACTTTTAATGTGAGGAACTTATTCTTATGCTGCTTGTATTTGTGTGATATTTGGAGTGGTATTACTTACTACTATATTATAGATGCACATGGTTCTGGAAACACTTCAGTTTATATAGTGTCCTCTGCATTCTAATACACTCCTATAATTAAAAAGCCCCCCAAATGTGTTGATGTTTGTATTGACTGAACTGAGACTTTATTTTTGGGGGGAAGAAAAACATAGTGTGCTAGAGACATACAGAAAGAACTTTTATATGAGATGTTGGACTTGGCAACTGACCTATTTGTAGATGGATAGTGTGGGATAATTGTTCTTAACTAATCTTCTCATTAGCATTTCATACTAAATAGTTATTTAAGAAACAATACTCAAATATCATTCTGTATTTATCTGGCCACTTTCATAGCTCATCATCCAAGGGTCTTTCCTCTGACTAAGTCAAGGATAAGTTCTAGCTACCAAGACTATTGTGTCAAATTTACATATAGTATTCTGCTTGAAGAGTGAAGCCTAAATTAAAAGAACAGGGTAATGTTCATGGAGGGTTAGGTGGGGGTAGATAAATCTTAGGAAAGGAGCAAAACGAAAACAATAACCATAATTTCCTCAAATCTAAGATAGAGAAAAGAAGAAAAGGTATGATATCTGAATTCCAAAGAGGAAACAAAATTAAAAATTCCTAAATATCAACTTGTTATTAGAAGTATAAAAATCACAAAGTTTTGTAGGAAAAGCCCAATGCAAATAAAAGGTGCATGATAAAAAACAAAATGCACCATCTCTTTCTCTAAACTCTGGGGCCATACCACAAAATACCTGCCATAAAATTTATCTTTCTTTGCCTTTTCTTATTTCATATATATGCTATTTTTCAACAACCTGGAGAATAATGCACATGCACATGGTTAATAATCATAGCTACTAACCTTTGTTATTTAAAAATAATGCTATAATCATATTTGAACTTGTATTTTATATACATATAATTATACTATGTATTATTTGGGAGTAAAGTTGCTGGGACAAATGACACTATAAAATTTCTTCCAAGAGTCCATTTTTACTCCCATAAACATAACAGGAATCTTCTTTCTCTATATGCTCACGAACATTGGTGAACACTGGATTTTATCACGCTTTTAAAATGCTTCCAAGTCAATTTAGTGAAAAATTTTCTACCATCTATTCAAATGACTTCATCCTCAACAGTAAGTGAAAGGAGTAAGTGTCATTTATTTACAAAATTTTTTTCTATAAAATTTGTGAACTTATTTTTAAATTCTGACTGTTGGCTTTCCTTTTTGTAATTGTTAACAAGTATATTTAATTACAGAATGAGTTTTCTATTACAAAAAAAAGAGAAAAACATAAGGAGGAGTGAAAAGGGAGATATAAAAGATATAAATTTAACTTGTAGATATGAAAATCACAATGTCAAAAACTAAAAAAAAAAAAAAAAAAACTATGAGAGGACTAAAAGATACTGCAGAAGAAAAAACCGGTGAACTTCAAAACACAGAAACAGAAACTAACCAAAAGAAAAACTGAGGGAAAGAGATTAAAATAAATGAACTGAGAATCAGTGAGCCATGAGACAGTATCTGGCAATGTAAGTGAATCCCAGAAGAAGAGAAGAGAGAAGAGGTCAGAACAGTTATTTGAAGGAAAAATGGCTTGTTTATTTTCAAATTTGATAAAAATTATAAACCTACAAAGTAAAAGAGTTCAACAAACAGTAAGCAGGGGAAAAAAAAAAAACAACAGAAAGAAAACACTAAGACACATCATCATTAAATTGCTGAAATCCACCAATAAAGGAAATAGTGGTGGACCACAGAACAGAAGGACAGCTAATGTCAGAATGAACATCTGTCTGCTTAAGTGAGTCTCATGGCCTTTCTGAGAATTATTATCCTTGGAAAACATTGGTGACAATTGTTTCTTGCTAAAAATTACCAATCAAATAAATTTAATAATACTTTTTAAAAGACCGATGCATTATATTTTTGTGGTAAATATGTTTGAGTGTTCTGAAATAAGATCTTTTCTGAACAACTAAATTATTATGATGAAAATAAAGCAGCAGTCTCAGTAGGCTGCTGCTTATGTTTTCCTATTTATTTCTGTAACTCAAGTCCAGTATTAAACCACAAACTATCTCTCTCTCTTTCTATACACACATGTGTAGTGTTATGCCACTACAAGTGATATGCTCACCATTTCTAGTATTTCTAGTATATCGTCATTCTAAAATTTTTACATAAATTTAATCATATAGTATGCAACCATTACACACATTAGCTTTTTTCACACAGCATATTTCCCTAATTATTTATCCAAATTATCATATATACTAACAGTTTGCTCTTTTTATTGCTTAGTGTTCTATGGTATGAATGTATTGCAGTTTGCTTCACCATTAACATATTTGATAACATCTAGGTTGTTTCTAGTTTTCAGCTACTACAAAAACACCTACTATGAACATTTGCTTACATCTTAATATATGAACACAATGTTCATTTATTTGGGATCAAAAACTGTATAGTAGGGGCATATTTAATCTTATAAAAAATGCTCAACTTTTTCAAAAATGACTGTACCATTTTACATTTCTACTACTAATGTGTAAGAAATTAAGTTTCTCTTCATCCTTACTGGCATAAATGTTTTCACTTTTTTTCTCCAAGAGGGAGAGGGTGTGGTAGAGGAAGAAGGAGAGTGAGAATTTTAAGCAGACTCCACGCCCAGTGCAGAGCCCAGTGTGGGGCTTGTCTCACAACCCTGAGATCATGACCTGAGCTGAAGTCAAGAATCAGATCATTAAGGTCCAATTGACTGAGGCACCCAGATGCACCTGTTTTCACTATTTTTTATTTTAGCTGTTCTGATAGGTGTATAGAAATACCTCATTGTCATTATAATTTGCATTCTCCTTATAGCTAATAATGCTGAAAATCTTCTCATCTATCTGTATATTTTCTTCAGTGGAATTTCTCATGTTTTTTGCCCATTTTCTAATTGGATTGGCAGAACTGGTTAACACCTTCACTATGGTGGTAGATACATGGACCTACTACACAGGTGTTAAAATTAACATGAGGAGGGCACTTGATGGGATAAGCACTGGTTGTTATACTATATGCTGGTGAATTGAATTTAAATTTAAATAGTTTTAAAAACTGTGTACAACTAAATGTGCACATGTGAGTACAAGTGAAGCTGAGAAAGTCTGAATGAGATCAGTAGATTGTTTTACTTTCAATACACTCTTTGCATAGCATATAGTTTTGCAAAATGTTACCACAGGAGAGAAGCTGGCAAAGTGTACATGGGTATCTTTTTATTATGTCTAACAATAGCAAGTAAATTTACAAATATCTCACCAACGTTTCAATGAAAAATAGTGTATTACTGTGCTATGTCACCAAAAGTTGAATAGGGTCTCTAGAATGTGAGAAATGTATTCACTGCTTTAATTTACAACAATTTTTCTTTACATTATACAAAATAATAGGGTAATCAAATGCCCCTCCATAGCAGCATATCTAAAGCAGCCTTGAAATCAGAATTAAAAATTACTTTTTGTTCCACTCGTCTTCTCTTCATCACTTACATGCAGGTGAATAACATCAGTGAACTAGAAATCAGAGGGGGGCGGGGCAAGACAGCGGAGGAGTAGGGTCACCAAGTCACCTGTCCCCACCAACTTACCTAGATAATTTTCAAATCATCCTTAAAACCTACAAATTCGCCCTGAAATTTAAAGAGAGGACAGCTGGAACACTACAGAGAGAAGGGTTTGCATTTCTGACAAGGTAGGAAGGCGGCAATCAATCAATGAATCAATCAATCAATCTAGTGGGGGAGGGGCCCTGTGAAGAGCCAGGCTAAAGCCCACGGCAAGAGCCTTCAGGACAGGAAAGCCCAGCCCCGGAGAAGCGGGAACTTTAAAAATCTGCACCAGATTCTTCCCCGACAGAGAGTCGCTCAGCGGGGAACCCGGGCAGCAGCGCAGGAGGGGCAGTGGAGCCCGTCTCCCGGGGTCACTAACAGAGGAGGTGCACCCGGGGGAGAGCCCACCGCACCCCGCGGGCCGAGCTCGGTGAGGGGCTGGAGCAGCTCGGCTGGGCCTGGGGAGCAGCTGGGGGGGGGGTCGGGGCTCCAGGGAGGGGGCTGTGCCCTGCTGCCTTCGGAAGCAGTGGCCCCGGGAGCAGGATTCCAGCAGCGCAGGCCCGGGATCCCAGGGCACCGGGGACACAGCCTAGGATCCCGGGCTCCCCCCGGGACAGGCGGAGGCCGGGAGGGCACAGGACAGCGAGGATGCTCCTGCCATCGGGCGTCCCCGAGCTGTGCAGATCGGTGACCTCCGCCCGGGAGCATCCAGGACCCTGTGGACTGGGAACTGCGGTAGTTCTGCGGAAGCTGACGCCAGGGCTGGAGATCTGGCCACCGCCAGTGTGCTTGTTCCTCCTGGTGTCACCTTGTGCTTCGGATGGAGGGGGGCTGCCAGAGAACAGGGGCCTCACAGGATAAACAGCTCCCACTGAGTCCGGCACCTAGCAGGGGCGGGGTAGCTCCTCCAGGTGCACACACCTGAAAGCACAGCAGGCCCCTCCCCAGAAGACCAGCTGGAAACGGGAAGAGCAAGTTCTTGACCAAGCAGCGATGGAAAGCTCCAGGGGAGGTTGAAGGATTTACAGTATATAGAACTAGAGGATACCCCTCCTTGTTTTTGTTTTGTTTTGTTTTTTTCTTCTTCTTTTTTCCTTCCTTTTTCCAATACAACTCATTTTTAGCCACTCTGCACTGAGCAAAAAATGACTAGAAAGAAGAACTCACCAAAAAAGAAAGAATCAGAAACAGTACTCTCTGCCACAGAGTTACACAATTTGGGTTACAATTTGATGTCAGAAAGCCAATTCCGAAGCACAATTATAAAGCTACTGGAGGCTCTGGAAAAAAAGCATAAAGGATTCAAAAGACCTCATGATGCAGAATTTAGATCTAATCAGGCAGAAATTAAAAATTAAATGAGATACAATCCAAGCTCGAGGTCCTAATGATGAAGTTTAATGAGGTAGAAGAACGAGTGAGTGACATAGAAGACAAGTTGATGGCTAAGAAGGAAACTGAGGAAAAAAGAGAAAAAGAATTAAAAGACCATGCGAAAAAGTTAATGGAAATAAATGACAGCATCAGAAGGAAAAATCTACGTTTAATTGGGGTTCCAGAGGGCACCAAGAGGGCCAGAGGGCCAGAAAGCATATTTGAACAAATCATAGCTGAGAACTTCCCTAACTTGGGGAGGGAAACAGGCATTCAGATCCAGGAGATAGAGAGATTTCCCCCCCCTAAAATCAATAAAAACCATTCAACACCTCAACATTTAATACTGAAGCTCGCAAATTCCAAAGATAAAGAGAAAATCCTTAAAGCAGCAAGAGACGAGAGATCCCTAACTTATATGGGGAGAAATATTAGATTAACAGCAGACCTCTCCACAGAGACATGGCAGGCCAGAAAGGGCTGGCATGATATATCCACGGTACTAAATGAGAAGAACATGCAGTCAAGAATACTTTATCCAGAGGCTCTCATTCAGAAAAGGAGAGATTAAGAGCTCCAAGATACGCAGAAACTGAAAGAATATGTGACCACCACACCAGCTCTTCAAGATATATTAAGGGGGATCTCTGTAAAAGAAAGATGATGCCCAAAGAAATAATCCACAAAAACAGGGACTGAATAGGTATTACGATGACACTAAATTCATATCTTTCAATAGTAACGCTGAACGTGAATGGGCTAAATGATCCCATCAAAAGACACAGGGTTTCAGACTGGATTAAAAAGGAAGACCCATCTATTTGCTATCTACAAGAGACTCATTTTAGACCTAAGGACACCTACAGTGTGAAAATAAAAGGTTGGAGAACCATTTACCATTCAAATGGTCCTCAAAAGAAAGCAGGGGTAGCAATCTTCATATCAGATAAAGTTTATCCCAAAGACTGTAGTAAGAGATGAAGAGGACACTATATCATACTTAAAGGGTCGATCCAACAAGAGGACCTAACAATCATGAATATTTTTGCCCCTAATGTGGGAGCAGCCAAGTATATCAATCAATTAATAATCAAAGTAAAGACATACTTAGATAATAATACACTTATACTGGGAGACTTCAACATGGCACTTTCTGCAAATGACAGATATTCTAAGCACAACATCACCAAAGAAGCAAGAGCTTTAAATGATACACTGGACCAGATGGATTTCACAGGTATTTACAGAACTTTACATCCAAATGCTACTGAATACACATTCTTCTCAAGTGCATATGGAAAGTTCTCCAGAATAGACCACATACCAGGTCACAAATCAGGTCTTAACAAATCAATACCAAAAGATTGGGATTGTCCCCTGCATATTTTCAGACCATAATGCTTTGGAACTAGAACTCAATCACAAGAAGAAATTTGGAAGAAATTCAAACACGTGGAGGTTAAAGACCATCCTGCTAAAAGATGAAAGGGTCAACCAGGAATTTAGAGAAGAATTAAAAAGATTCATGGAAAGTAATGAGAATGAAGATACAACCTTTCAAAATCTTTGGGATACAGCAAAAGGTCCTGAGAGGGAAATACATTGCAAAACAAGCATCCCTCAAAAAATTGGAATAAAACTCAAATACACAAGCTAACCTTGTACCTAAAGGAACTGGAGAAAGAACAGCAGATAAAACCTACACCAATCAGAAGACAATTAATAAAGATTCAAACAGAACTCAATGAATTAGAGACCAGAAGAAGTGTAGAATAGATCAACAAAACCAGAAGTTAGTTCTTTGAAAGAATTAATAAGATAGATAAACGATTAGCCAGACTTATTAAATACAAAAGAGAAAAGACTCTAATAAAATCAGGAATGAAAAAGGAGAGATCACAACCAATACCAAGGAAATACAAACAATTTTAAAGACACAGTATGAGCAGCTATATGCCAAAAAAAATAGGCAATCTAGAAGAAATAGACACATTTCTGGAAAACCACAAACTACCAAAACTGGAACAGGAAGAAATAGAAAACCTGAACAGTACAATAACCAGGGAGGAAATTGAAGGAAATTGAAGCCGTCATCAAAAACCTCCCAAGACACAAAAGTCCAGGGCCAGATGGCTTCCCAGGGGAATTCTATCAAACGTTTAAAGGAGAAACAATACCTATCCTACTAAAGCTGTTTCAAAAGACAGATAGGGACGGGATACTTCCAAACTCGTCCTATGAGGCCAGCATCACCTTAATTCCAAAACCAGACAAAGATCCCACCAAAAAAGAGAATTATAGATCAATATCCCTTATGAACATGGATGCAGAAATTCTCAACAAGATACTAGCCAATAGGATACAACAGTACATTAAGAAGATTATTCACATGAACAAGTAGAATTTACTCCCGGAATGCAAGGCTGGTTCAACACTTGTAAAGCAATCAACGTAATAGATCATGTCAACAAGAGAAAAAACAAGAACCATATGATCCTCTCAATAGATGCAGAGAAATAATTTGACAAAATACAGCATCCATTCCTGATCAAAACCCTTCAGACTGTAGAGATAGAGGGAAAATTCCTCAATATCTAAAAAGCCATCTATAAAAAGCCCATAGCAAATATCATTCTTAGTGGGGGAAAAACTGAGAGCCTCTCCCAAAGGTCAGGAACATGGCAAGGATGTCCACTCTCACCACGGTTACTCAACCTTCTAGTACTTCTAGTACTAGAAGTCCTAGCTTCAGCAATAAGACAACAGAAAGAAATAAAATCATTCAAATTGGCGAAGAAGAAGTCAAACTCTCCCTCTTCACAGATGACATGATATTGTACATAGAAAACCCAAAACACTCCACCTCAAGATTGCTAGAACTCATACAGCAATTTGGCGGTGTGGCAGGATACAAACTAAATGCCCAGAAATCAGTGGCATTTCTATACAGTAACAATAATACTGAAGAAAGAGAAATTAAGGAGTGAATCCCATTTACAATTGCACCCAAAAGCATAAGATATCTAGGAATAAACCTAACCAAGATCTATACCCTAAAAACTACAGAACACTTCTGAAAGAAAGTGAGGAAGACACAAAGGGATGGAAAAATATCCCAGGCTTATGGATTGGAAGAATTAATATTCTGAAAACGTCTATGGTACCCAGGGCAATTTACGTGTTCAGTGCAATCCCTATCAAAAATACCATGAACTTTCTTCAGAGAATTGAAACAAATAATCTTAAGATTTGTGTGGAATCAGAAAAAAATCTGAATAGCCAGGGGAATATTGAAAAAGAAAACCAGAGCCGGGGGCATCACAATGCTGGATTTCAGGTTGTACTACAAAGCTGTGATCATCAAGACTAGTGTGGTACTGGCACAAAAACAGACACATAGATCAATAGAACAGAATAGAGAATCCAGAAGTGGGCCCTCAACTCTATGATCAACTAATGTTCAACAAA
Source organism: Vulpes lagopus (assembly GCF_018345385.1). NCBI lineage: Eukaryota > Metazoa > Chordata > Mammalia > Carnivora > Canidae > Vulpes > Vulpes lagopus. Next base: position 92,547,793 of record NC_054828.1, on the reverse strand, counting down.
GCAGGAAAGACTATTCACTGGAAAAAGGACAGTCTCTTCAATAAATGGGTGCTGGGAATATTGGACATCCACATGCAGAAGAATGAAACTAGACCATTCCCCTTCACCAGACACAAAGATAAACTCAAAATGGATGAAAGATCTAAATGTGAGACAAGAATCCATCAAAATCCTAGAAGGCAACACACTTTTTGAACTTGGACAAAGTAACTTTTTGCAGGATACATCTATAAAGGCAAAGGAAACAAAAGCAAAAAGTACTATTGGGTGTTATTCAAGATATAATGTTTCTGTGCAGCAAAAGAAACAGTCAACAAAACTCAAAGACAACCTACAGAATGGGAGAAGATTTTTGCAAATGACATATCAGATAAAGGGCTAGTTTCCAAGATCTATAAAGAACTTATTAAACTCAAGACCCAAGAAACAAAAAATCCAATCATGAAATGGACAGAAGACACAAACAGAAATTTCACCAGAGAAGGCATAGACATGGCCAACAAGCATATGAGAAAATGCTCCGCATCACTTGCCATCAGGGAAATACAAATCAAAACCACAATGAGATACCACCTCCCACCAGTGAGAATGGGGAAAATTAACAAGACAGGAAACAACAAATGTTGGAGAAGATGTGGAGAAAGGGGAACATTCTTGCACTGTTGGTGGGAATGTAAACTAGTAAAGCCATTCTGGAAAACTGTGTGGAGGTTCCTCAAAGAGTTAAAAATAGAACTTCCCTACGACCCAGCAATTGTACTGCTGGGGATTTACCCCAAAGATACAGATGCAGTGAAATGCCAGGACACCTGCACCCCGATGTTTATAGCAGCAATGTCCACAATAGCCGAACTGGAAGGAGCCTCGGTGTCCATTGAAAGATGAATTGATAAAGAAGCTGTGGTCTATGTATCTATGTATACAATGGAATATTACTCAGCCATTAGAAATGACAAATACCCACCATTTGCTTCAAAGTGGATTGTACTGGAGGGTATTATGCTGAGTGAAGTAAGTCAAACAGAGAAGGACAAACATTATATGGTCTCACTCATTTGGTGTTATATAAAAAATAGTGAAAGGGATTAAAGGGGAAAGGAAAGAAAATGAGTGAGAAATATCAGTGAGGGTGACAGAACATGAGAGACTCCTTACTCTGGGAAACGAACAAGGGGTGGTGGAAAGGGAGGTGGGCGGGGGGTTGGGGTGACTGGGTGACAGACACTGAGGGGGGCACTTGATGGGATGGGCACTGGGTGTTATGCTATATGTTGGCAAATCGAACTCCAATAAAAAAATATACCAAAAAATAAATGGAATACAATTAAGTAATACAATATGCATGCAAAAAAACATCCTCATGGCTCTTTAGAAAATAAGATTAATTTTACTCAACAATTAGTATTAAGTTATTGATGAATTTAAAGGTTATAGTCTAATAAGACATTTATCTTGACCTGACTCTTCTACATGGCAAAGGAGGGGCTAAGTCTGAGCACAATCAAAGGCCTACATTTATTTGATCTGATATGCATACACTCACACCAGAATAATGTATATACAGTATGGAAATAACACTAGCACAAGCAATTTAAAGGATGATAAGAGTGGCAAGCATCTACTATTACAGAGGTCGAAAGTTGGTGGGGGGAGTGCATTCATTGGAGTGAATGGTACAGATATCATCAATGACTTTTCAGACAGTAGCTTCTATAAAATGTTGGGAATTGACCACAGATGGCAAGCTGCTGGGGAGTAAATGAGTGATGAGGGAATAGAAGAAAGTGCTGAATGTATTTTACTGCTGTGGATAAGAGATTGTGATGAGATCCTCAAAAGAGACCGGGGGGTTTCTGGCCAGCATAAACCTATAGTTCATGCATTTAAATGTTCTTTTCCCTTCAAAAATGGCAATGATAATAGTAAATAAAAATGAAGCAAAATGAAATGATATAACCACAAGCAAGAATAAGATATTTCCACGGATCAGAATATGAATAGAAACACAGTGTAGCAAGCAGAGGCTGAAGCTATGTGCCTGCTGGGATCAAGGACTGAATACATGAAGAAAGGATCTGAGGCTTCAGTTCCTGGATAACAGGGTCTAAAAGTACCTTAGGCATTACTGAGCATCAAAGTCTGGCTCGCCTTGTGAAACCAGAGGTTGGAGCTCCCTACCTATTAACAGAAGCTGAAAAAAACCTATGCCAGTTGCCTGGGGTTTGCATATAATTCCCTGCTTTCGTTGGCTAGAGGAAAAATAGAACTGGCAAAAAGCACATGGGCCAAGCTGAAATGAAGCTAGCCCCAATATCAGCAAATGCCTCAGAAAGGCACTAACAACTATGAATCCAAAATATGGGATGTATACTCCCCACTAATCTCTTTGAGGATGAGCCTGAGAATGAAAATTTCAAAATAAATGGCAGGAACTAATACCCAGATTTATAGCCAACATTTGTAAAAATGAGGACTTTTGGCTATGTTATGCAAAAATACAAACATGAATTATATTAAAATACATATTTGTAATTCCTCAGATAGATCATTGTAGTACTGACATGTATTATAGTAGCATGATCAAGGGAGAAAGTTATTATAAGCTCAACTAATAATATGAATTACCAATAGATGTATATGAAAGAAACCATATAAATATAAAGAAAGAACAAATATGATGAACTAGAATTAGAATTAAGAATAATAGATCGGGACACCTGGGTGGCTCAATGGTTGAGTGTCTGCCTTTAGCTCAGAGTGTGATCCTGGGGTCCTAGATTGAGTCCCTTATCAGGATCCCTGTAGGGAGCTCACTTCTCCCTCTGCCCATGTCTCTGCCTCTCTCTGTGTCTCTCATGAACAAGCAATTAAAATCTTTAAAAAAAGAATAATAGATCATAATTTGTAGGCTGGATATACATGAAGTTGGAATTTAAAAACAGGAAGATGATCATGAAAAATTCACTGTTAATTAGCATTTAAAATGTGGTGGTTATAAAAAATCAAAAACACAAACAAACTAAATCTCTAGTGTCACCTGGCTTAGTGATCAAAGGAAGAGAAGAAAAGTAGATTTCATTATGGTAAGAAGAAGGTGGATATAATGGATTTATGTCTGGAATAATAAAATTAGAATGCAGTGGGCAGCAAGATTCCTGAACCCCACTGTCAATTTCAAACAGAACTGGATTCACAGTGATTATTATAGATATGGATTCTAGCATAAGAAAAATTGATGTCAAAGGATGGTAAGACCACCAAAGACTAGATTTCAAAAGAAAAAAAGAAAAATAAAACAGAAAAAGGAAGGAAAGAAGGAAGGAAGGAAGGAAGGAAGGAAGGAAGGAAGGAAGGAAGGAAGGAAGGAAGGAAGGAAGGAAGAATTCTTACATGGATGCCAAACAGCAACAGTTTCAAAAGAAGAGAGAAAACACAAGAGCTGTGGTAGATTATAAGAAATCAAAGGGGTAAAAAAAAAAAAAAAAAAAAAAAAAAAAAAAAAAAAAAGAAATCAAAGGGGTACAATAACCACATAGAACGGATAGTCTGGATTAGATAAAACAACTGAGAGAATATGAATATAGACTGCACACGAGATGATGTTATGGAATTTCTATTACTCTTGTTAAGTGTGGGCATGTCATGGTTGGCCATATGTGAAGAGTATTTTAATATTGAGGACATACGATGAAGCATAGGACAAATGATGTCTGTAATTTACACTAAATATTCATCAAAAATAAAGTTAATACCAAGAATATGTTTAGTGCATAGTCCATAAGTGAGAATGGAAAGTAAAACTTTAGGTTTATCTTTTGGGAATTCAGCCAAGATGATCTGACCATAATTTCTTACTTTTCTGAAAGTTCCTCTGTTTTTAAATAAAGGAGGCTTATGGGAGTAATCATATTTCGAGGATCCCAAAGAGAGTTTCAGAGATTATTGAAATGTTCCCATAAGCCACATAAATTGTCCCTACTCCTTACCCCAAGCAAATGTGTCCAGTATTTTAAGTGGTTAATTCTCAGTTTACTGGACTACATTGGTCCTAGCACTGAAAATCCCACACTGTAAGAAACCTCTTAGATGGCTAATAAACTCTAAAAGGTAGAAATATTATGGGAAATTTTGACTTTTTATGCAATCCGTGCATGAATGTACTTACATCTACAACTCTGTCTCCATAAATGAACTGTGTTCACAATTGTTTCTATGGTCCAAACATCTTTTGTTATTAATTCTCTGAGTTTAAAGGGATCCAATTTACCAGCTCACTGACACAAATTATGGCTTAAGTCTTTCTACATATATCTGCTTTACTTTTTTTTGTTGTTTGTTTTCATATATCTGCTTTAAAATATAAACTGAACATTGCAAGTATCTCTCCAAACCCAAAATGTTTAATGAACAATTAAAATGTAAAGTGTATATATCTCTTGATATTATCTCATATACACTAGAATCCTAAAATTTTTAACTTTAGTGAGAGCCTTTATTTATTTTATATTTTATAACATTTTTAAATGAAGCTTCATATGCAAATTAACTTTATAAAACCAAATTTTAGGGGGAGTTGATTCATTTTATGTGAAAAAACTGTTAAGGAATGTATTTTGTACAAACTCTACCAATAACATACTTACTACAATCTTCTTTATTCTTTCATTAAGTTAGATATAACAGTATTTCTACTTGGCAAGAAGTTAGCATTTTGTTAACCTACTATAAATATCACAAGTAGTAAAATTAAAATAATGTATATGAAAACATTTTAAGTACAAGAATATTATGCATGTGTTAGTTATGTTTTCCTTTCCTAAAAGCATACTGTAAGTTTTATATTTTACTGAATCAACCCTTAATTCCCAAATACTTAGAATTTACTGCAGAATTATATATTAATTCTATTTGTGACTTATCTCTATTACAACTATTTCATCTTGACAATTCAACCATTTCTCCAGCACCATACTTAAGTTTGTTTAGGCATCATCTTCAATAATATAAGCTAACCTATCTTGGCTTGAAAAATGATATGTTTTTCATTGATTTCCCCTTAGCGCTATATATATATATATATATACATATATATAGAAGATGTGCATAGTCATACATATATATATGACTATGCACATCTTCTCTCTCTCTCTCTTTTTTACATCTTCTCTCTTAAGATTATGGCATTAAATAAAAATAACTTTTTCTATTCTCTCGTCTATTGATCATAAGATGATAAATACTATGTTATTTATTATTGAGTTCCCAATGCCGGGAAGCAGTAGGCATTTAGATACCATTTTTTTTTTTCTTTCTGACCTCTGTTCTTTAGCTTTTGCTTATCTGTTTCTGTATCATGAATATAGGAAGTTACACAGAGAACCAACGAAACTTCACAGGAAAAATAATCCCATGAAAACTATTTCCAGCAACTCATAGACATACTCACTTAACACTAACTTCAGATACTCTCATTTTGATTTAATAACGATAAAATACCTGATCATTACACAGCAAAAGACCCTGTGCCTAGGGTATTGTCAGATATGCCCAATTATGGGATGGAATGAGCACAGACATAACTTATTTTACCATGGCAATAGTTCATATGAAATTGGATTTGAGCACATATAAAAGAGAGAAGGAAATTACATGGTGAGGAAGTCCAGACTCCCATGTTATCTGTCTCAGTTGACCTATCATCTCTTTCTCAATTCATGCTATTTATGAGTCTTTACAATCCCTCTTTTCAGACAATACATTGTAAATCCTATTAACTACATAGTATTAGAACCAGCATCCAGAATTATTCTGAAACTGAGAAATGTGATTCCTTCATAAGGGAGGAAATGACACAAAATTAAATGACACAAGATAATCAGTGCAAATGTTTGCACTAGCTAAGGAAGATATTCTACTTAATTACAACCCATCTCAAGGATGACCCAAAACTTAATGATGAGGTAAAATCCACTGTCTAGTGGGAAAGGAGATCTGAGGTTATGGATATACCCTGAACCTTGGGTAGTGGAAAACAGCTGCATGGTTTATTTAGAGGTGAGGCCTAAAAGAAACAAGATTGCAAAAATCAGGTTAAGGTTAATTGAAAAATAGGTACCCATATAAATATATGAATTTAAGAACAAAAGCCACAGCCTTTTTTCTCTTTTTTCTTTTCTATTTTCTTTTCTTTTTTTTTTCTTCTTCTTCTCCTTCTCCTTCTTTTTTGGTGGTCTCCTAGCAATGAACAGTAGAGATAATTCACCACAGATAAATTCCTCAAAACTGTACATGGCATAGGTAACTCATCTGTGGTTGCTAATCTGACTCCTCCCTGATCATTCCTGTACTAGTATAATGTGCTCATGGTCAGAGTAACCACTGAGGAATGAGTGGAATATTTGCATGAGCCCTAAAACAGGGCTTTGCCTTCCCTAAAACTGTGCTAGCTACTACCACCGTTGAATATTCAACATACCAGCAACAGAGACCAATGCTGAAATATTAATATGGTATCCATCTTTAGGGATATCAATCCTAACGCTGGTTGGTCAGTCTCATCAAACCACATCCATTTTAGAGACTCATCCATATCAGAATCAATACTTGGACTAACTACTATTGCCTATGTGTGGTATCTGAAGTACCAGATAATGCCTGGAAAATGTGGTTGCCTATATCACTATCTAAAGGTTTATAGAATGCCTAATCTATTGACTTGGTATCCCACATAATATCCCATCTAACCTTCACAGAAAAGGAGCCGTGAGAGTGGGCTTATACCCGCACTTTTCACTGGTAATACTACTGACTGGACCAAGAATCAGCCAGCCTGACTGAACGGGGATGCTGCTGTTGAATTGGACTGATAAAGGCTTAATTAATGCACCAATTTGGCAACCACTTGTGGGATTGAACACTGTCTTCCAGGATGCAGCTTATGTATAAATCAATGGTTTATATCGAGTTCAGTGTCCCTAATATAATAGTACACTGGTAATGAAGGAGTAGAAGTAGGATCAATATCTCACACAATCACTCCCATTTGTCCACTTCAGGAATTTGTACTTCTCATTCCCCAAATCTTAGGATCTGGGTAAGATCCTAATCTTAGGTAATTGGTCCTGCTTCCTGAGGGGAACATATTGCTGTGCTCTTGCCAGGGAATATAGTAAGCTATCCACTACAATCTGGGGTTACCACTTTGCTTTCTAGGCTTTTCTTTTGTGGGAAGTAGTACAAAGGAAAGAGTTACACTACTAATAATCCATTAGTATTTTTTCAAGAGTGATAGTGAGCATATGTTTGCCCCAGGGGATCCATCAGGCTTTCTTTTGACGGTGCAGAGCCCAACATTATATGAAAATAGTCAATTTCACCAACCATACCCCCAAGGACAAAGGGCAAAACAACTAAGTGTACAGACAACCATGGGCTCAATATGGACTATCCCTCTAAGTAAGCAACCCACATAAGCCAAAGTGATGGTCAAACATTAGGGGAATCTAAAACAGATGGGACAGGAGATAAATGGATATAAACTTTGACTCCTGAATTTTGCTTAAGAGTTTTTTTTTCTTCATAAGCCTTTTAATCTAATCTTTTGGGAATATTTAAACTGATGGTTACTTGAAGGACTAGATATGGCCTCAAATGAGGGCAACTTCCTTTTCTGCATGGTCTAACTGCACAGGAATGACATAGAAAATGGCTTTTGCTAAACTATGTGCCACCCAAGATATGCTCAACTTCACCTATTTCCCCAACTTCAACCTTGAAGAATATCTTGCTCCAAAATGGCCCTGCAGATGGTTCAAGTCTGTATTTCTGCAGCAACTGCTACCACCACCACCACCAGAAAGTAAGAATCTTACGTGTGCCAGGTGACAACAGTAGACAGCTGCGTCTGTGTGCTAGCCTATGTGAATACACAGAGCCTCTGACATCCCCAAAAGCTTAGGTAAGGGGCCAAGTAACAGATCCTAGACATACAGATTGTTAATGACCTGTGCATAGGCTTTGATCAATAGGGAATAGAGACTGGGAAGAAGCCAGCAGATAACTTATTCTCACAGCCTACTTTTATGAAATTCCCTGAAATACAGAAATTTTACTTGGGCTTTCTAAGGCTGTCCTGTCATCAATTGTGCTTATTGAGAACTAATGCTCCTTCACTATTTGTTCTATTTCTCTGCTTCACTTCATTTAACCTTCACTTTTGCTTTTCTCTGATTAAACTCCTATAATGTGATAGCATGGAAATTTCTGCCCTAGGATCTGTTGTCTAGGAAACCTGAAATATTTAATTATTTCATATTTATATACTTCTCATATTTTTTCCTGAATATATAATTCTTTCAACTCAACTGAATAACATTTGAGATGAAAAAATAAATAAATGCTCTGGACAGTTAGTATGCGGCAAAATTTTGTGTGAAACATTAGAATTAATCATGGACAAAATTAGAGTTTGGTGAATATCTTGCCATCCCTAGGCTCTTCTCTTAGTGTTTACCGTGCCACCAAGCTGCTGCCACTTGGTACCTAAAGAAGAAACAATATATTTCTAGTTACTATCAACTATTAACATCCCATGTAGCATTAACTCAGTTGTATTCTTTAATGGTGGTGATGACTTAATTAGACAAAGCTGTACCAAGATAAACTAAGTGGCAAATATAGAAGGAAAATATCTGGTATTTATCAGTCTTTATGACTTTACTTTTCAGACAATACCTTGTATATCATATTAACTACATAGTATTAGAACCAGGATCCAGAATCATTCTGAGTATATAAAACTTTGATTGGAATTTTATATGCTATAGCACAATTACAAATCTCTTCTTTGAAATGAGAAACACAGATACACCAATTTCCTTTACTTGACAGCCTGTGGATTTACCTACTTAGGCAATACTCTATTCAAAAGTTACAAATTCTGAGCTTTAATCCATGGAGAAATTAAGCTACTCATGCAAGAGTGATAAAATATTTGTCAGCCTCTAGGTCCCTCAAAATGTTCTTACTTTCTCCAACCACTCATCCCTTTGTAGCATCCATGACTAGCATTCATTTTTCACAAGAGCTTATAATTAATGAAATCCCTAGAGTAACTCTCCTAAATTCTTCTCTGGTTTCAGTCTACATCCCCATTTCCATGGTATCAGTCTGTACTGTGAGAGTGAAAAAAAAAAAAAAAAAAACCCTTCACAAAATGAGGTTAGTTTTACAGGAACAAAAGGGTGACTGCATTTTATTAGGCAGTAGCATATAACCTTCCTTGGCACATCCATATACATCCACTTGTTTATTATTCTTTTAGAAAATATTCATGATTAATAAAATAGTCTTTCTTTTGTAATGTCATTTTCTTCCTTGTGAAACCTCAAATGTCTTCATAAGGAAGGATGGATTGGTGTTTGATTTGCACAACACTGATGGATGCCACGAAAATACACAGAATCACTTTAGGAGCAGAATTTAAAGACCAGCCTGGTGTTATTTAGTAGCACAGGCAGAGAGAAGAGCTCCATCTGATAAGCTGCTGCCAGCCTTTCACTATTCTTTTCACATTTGATCCTAATCCTCAAAAGGAAGAGTAGCACCTTTTTGGCAGAGTGACAATCTGGGGCTGCTGAAAGGAACACAACTAAAATAAAGGATTTGAATGGTGCTCCTCCTCACTGTCATTTCCCAAACTCTTAGTTAATCCTACAACTTGGTTCATAGGCTTGCTATCTAATTCAGCTTCTGCAACCATTTTTAGAGAGCTTGCTATACAAATAGACATCCCTTGATCTTATAAACAATAGTGATTTCAACATGCTTTCATCTATATAAAACTATGGTTGTATATAAGACTTGGCATCACAGATACTCTATTACTTCAGAATACCTATAACACCTTAGAAATCTTCAAAGCTCTGATATCATTTTTATTCACTGACATTGAGACCTCCACATTCTTGCATTTTTTATACTCTTTTTTTTTTCATTTTAAAATCTGTGGTCTTTTGTCTTTATTCCATCTTTAGTGCTTTGAGTTCATTGTTTTGTTTTGTTTTGTTTTCCATAGGCCACCAGTTTCTTTATTCTTGTTTCAGACTTATAAGCAGACTGGACACTGTATTTAGTGAGACACATGATGAAGTACACAACTTACTGTAACTAGCAATAATTGAAATTTAATACTGTGTGTTTGAAGGAATATGCAAATAAGAACTTTGCGTCATGATTATTAATAGAACTTGGTCAGCATAATGAGTTATTTCAATGAAATCCAGACAAAATCCTGAAAGGTAAATGAGCAAATAGTACAAAACTGTGAAGTTCTTTGTTCTTATTTTTTAGATATTTGAATTTTTGTTTAGCCTGTGCAACTACTCATGCATTACACAGTTTATCAAGAGTCTAGCAAAGAAAAGATCCACTGCCCAGATCAGTTCTAGCATTTCCACTACCTTACCCTATCTGCTGTTCACTGTGAGTGTTTTATTCTTTTACATAATTTAAGTCAGAATAAATGTTCTGCCATCAATATCCAATAATTCTCAAAGCAGAGCTCACCATCTTTCCACGTTCTGGTAGTGTCTTCTCCTGTTCTGTTAATCACTATTTGCAACTTTTCCACTTCCTTCAAAATCTAAATTGTCAAGTTTCAATCTCCCAATTACCTACAAAATTTTCAAATGTCTTTGCCCTTGGAAAAAAAGAAAAAAAGTCTTTGCCCTCTTCTTTTTCCCCCTTCAGTCCAGATGGAATTTTTTCAGTGTGAATGTAATTCTACCAATTTCTGCTTTTACAGGGAGGAAAGTGTTTTGGCAATTTGTATGTATCTGGCTTCCTTTTATTTAATGCTTTAATAATATAAACCACAGATGTTAAAACTAATTTAAATTCCAAGTGAGAAAGCCCGAGTGGACTAGTTTTGCTCAAAAACCCAAGTTTTGCCCAGAGAAGGCAATGCAATTTTGTTTTTTTAAATTAAAAAAAAAACATTATTTGAGTATAGTTGATACACAATGCTAATTAGTTTCAGGTAGACAACATAGTTATTCAACATTTCTATATGTTATACTATGCTCACCACAAGTACACCTACCATCTGTCACCATGTAACACTATCACAATACCATTGGCTATATTTCTAACGCCGTGCCTTTTTTCCCCCATGATTTACTTACTCCATAACTGAAATTTTTATCTCCCACTCCTCTACACCCACTTTATCCATCCCTCACCCCCTTCCCCCTGGCAACCATCAGTTTGTTCTCTGTATTTATATGTCTGATTCTGCTTTTTCTTTGTTTATTCATTTGTTTTGTTTTTTAGATGCTACATATGAATGAAATCATATGATATTTTTCTTTCTCAGTCTGACTCACCACTTAGCATAATATTTTATATCCATCCATGTTGTCACAAATGGCAAGATCTCATCCTATTTTGATGGTTAAGTAATACTCCATTGTGTGTGTGTGTGTGTGTGTGTGTGCGTGCACCTTTATCTATTCATCTATCACTGAAATCTTGGATTGTTTCCATAATTTGGCATTGTAAATAATGCTGTAATAAATGGGCGCATATAACTTTTTGATTTTGTGTTTTCTTTTTCTTTGGATAAATATCCCATAGTGAAATTACTGGAACACATGGAATTTCTATTTTTTTAATTTTTTGAGGAGCCTCCAAACCATTTTCCATAGTGGCTGCACCAGTTTTCATTCCTACCAACAGTGCATGAGGGTTCCTTTTTCTCCACACCTTCACAATCACTTGTTATTTTCTGTCTTTTTGATTTTAGCTATTCTTACAGGGTTAAGAATATCTCACTTGGTTTTCATTTGCATTTCCCTGGTGATTAGTGATATTGAGCATCTTTTCATGTGTATGTTGGCCATCAGTGTATTTTTCTTTGGAAAAATGCCATTCAGGTCCCCTAACAATTTTTATTTTATTTTTTCAAGATTTATTGATTTATTTTAGAGAGAAAGACAGAAAAATAGAGAGTGAGCAGGAAGTAGGCAAAGGGAGAGGTAGAGAGAGAATCTCAATCAGGCTCCTTACTCAGCATGGAGTCAGATGTCGGGCCCAATATCACCACCCTGAGACCATGCATGACCTGAGCCAAAACCAAGAGTCTGATGCTTAACTGACTAAGCCATCCAAGCGCCCCCTCTGCTCACTTTTAAATCAGATTTCTGTTTTGTTTTGATTTGATTTCTTGGCGTTGAATTGTGCAGCTTCTTTCTGTATTTTGGATATTAACCCCTTATCAGATATGTCTTTTACAACTGTCTTCTCCCATTCAGGAGGTTGCCTTTTTGTTTTGTTGATGGTTTTCTCCATTGTACGAAAGTTTTTTATTTTGATGTAGTCCCTATAGTTTATTTTTGCTTTTGTTTCTCTTGACTTAGAAGACATATCTAGAAATATGGTGCTATGGCCAATGTCAGAGAAATTATTGCCTGTTCTCTTAGAATTTTTATGGTTTCAGCTCTTACATTTAGGTCTTTAATCCGTTTTGAGTTTATTTTTGTGTATGGTGTAAGAGAGTGGTCCAGTTTTACCAGCACCATTTATTGAAGAAATGGTCTTTTCCCTGTTGTATATTTCTGGAACACAATGCACTTTGACTGAGAATTTTACCCAAGTCACACGTAATAACCCAAAGAAAAATTAGTGTCGTGCTGGGAAAAAAAAGAGGCTGAGTCATAGTTAGAAAGCCTTTCCCTATCCTAGCTTGTTTTTTTTTTTTTATTTATTTATGATAGTCACAGAGAGAGAGAGAGAGAGAGAGAGAGAGAGAGAGGCAGAGACAGAAACAGGCTCCATGCACCGGGAGCCGGATGTGGGATTCGATCCCGGGTCTCCAGGATCGCGCCCTGGGCCAAAGGCAGGCGCCAAACCGCTGCGCCACCCAGGGATCCCCCTATCCTAGCTTGAATGGGGAATTCACCTATATTTTCTGTCTGTATTTATATCGTTTCATTTTTTACATTTACATTCATTTCATTGTACCAAATTCATATAGCATGTAAAGGGTGGATTTGAGATATCAACTGGGATATGTCTAAACCCAAAAGTCTATATGATATTTCATTAGTATTTTTCTAACTTGATTACAGATCATACTGCTTTCATTATTTATTTTTATTCATCTCCACTTCTACAAGTTGTTTTCCCTTGCTGTATTTTCAAAAAAAAGACAAGCATAAATAGTTTTAAAACTAATGACTTTGATTTAACCATGTCTTACATGTATATACAACCCAAAGCCATTATACTTCACAGAGAGGTTTTTGAAATTCATTTTTAAAATATTTTTATCTATTTATTAATGAGAGACACACAGAGAGAGAGTCAGAGACACAGGCAGAGGGAGAAGCAGGTTCCATCCAGGGAGTCAATCCTGGGTCTCCAGGATCACACCCTGGGCCGTAGGTGGCGCTAAACCACTGAGCCACCTGGGCTGCCCTGAAATTCATTTTTTTAAAATAACTTTCTATTGTCCTACAATCCTAAGCAAAATCAATTCCATCCTCATTACATCAATGGTAGGCTCTCACCAAGATCATCACTGGTTAAGAAGTTAATGATCTTGACCACTCCCTATTTTGAAGTCATTAGAAACATATCCTTTCTTTAAAAAAAAAAAAAGTTTTAAATTTAAGTTCAATTAGCCAACATATAGTACATAATTAGTCAGATGTAGTGTTCAGTAATTCATCGGTTGCATTTAATACCCAGTGCTCATCATACCATGTGCCTCCTTAATGCCCATCACCCAATTATCCCATCCCCTGCCCACCTCCGCTCCAGCAGTCCTCAGTTTGTTTCCTATACATAAGAATCTTTCATGTTTTTCAAGTCTGAAAGTAGTTATTATGAAACTTTGGATAAAGAACTTGTCTTCCTGAACTTCTGTATCTTCATTAATAGGACAGTGATTATAGTAAGAGCTACCCTGACATTCATGGCCTTCAAACTTTATCTTACTAATCTTACAGTCAAACAAAAAGATTGGAGCTCCAGCCAGAATTATTTGCTATCTGATTTGCCCAAGTATTCCCCAATTTTGTTTATGGACTTGTAATGCTTAAGAAAACATCCCAGTGACTACTATATTGTTACTGACTTTTAATTTTGCACAGTAAGGAGATTTTTAAGACTGCATATTCCATGTTGTTTACTGATGCTCCATGTAAAAAAGAATATTTGAAAGAGAACAAACTGGTAGTTACCGAAGGGGGAATGGAGGGAGGGGGAGAGATGGGTGAAATAGATGAAGGAGATTAAGAGCACCCTTATCACGATTAGTACAGAGTAATATGTAGAACTGCTGAAAAACTATATTGTACACCTGAAACTAATATAATGTATGTTAAGTATACTGAAATTAAAATTAAAAAAAAAACCTTAAAAAGTAAAATATATATAAGGTGTATATAATTATATAAAGAATATTTTTAACTGTAAAAAAAAAAAAGCAATATAGTGGTGCCTGGGTGCCTCAGTCAGTTAAGTGTCTGCCTTTGGCTCAGGTCATGATCCCAGGGTCCTGGAATCAAGCTCCACGTTGGGCTCCCTCCTCAGCAGGGAGTCTGCTTCTCCCTCTCCCTCTGCCCCTTTCCCCTGCTCATGCTCTCTCTCTCAAATAAAATCTTTTTTAAAAAACAGGTAATATATAATAAAATAAAGTCCTTTATATCGAATAAATTTAGCTTTCATAATCTCTTATTTACTGATTAATTTAGTTTTGAATAAAATATCACATAGACAAATGTCTAGGTTTGGCACTGGCATATAGGTGATCTGTGATTTACCACTTGTGTGCCTGAGCTAACATTGTTCCTTGTATCTAGGTTAGTCTGTTCATGGTCTGGACCAATTCTAGACCTGCTTTTACCTTAAGGATCATACATAAGCTTCTTTGTGAAGCTCTTCCTGAATCTCATCTGCAAATTTTCTCTCTTAGTCCCAATCAGAATGAAAAATAAAATCTAGACTAGAGAAATCTTTGACAAAATAGCCTACTCATTTACAATTGAGGCAACTGAATCTCAGAGAAAGGGAATGACTTATAAAATGCCATGCATTTTTACAATAACAAAGTGTGGCCTAATGATTCTGTTATGTCCAATTCTCTGCCTATGATTATTTCCTTTTTAGGCTAAGAAACAGTAGATCATGTCCAGAGTGATCTAGTTGCTAATTAATTGATCATGGATTCAATCCCTCACTATTAGACCATATTCAATAAACCACTACCACATATTCTACAAAGATAAGTCTTAACTTAATACACTGATGTACTACAGTTTAAGAAGAGATGAGAGGATTCCATTGGTCATGACATGTAATCAGAAATCCCTCTCACTTCTTGTGGAGTTTGAAGTCACTGTCATGACACTCTGTCCTATATAGCATGTATCTAAATACTTCTCTGAAAGGAAGAAGTGCAATTCACAGGGAGATGGGTCAGTACACTAGAAAACAAAGGAGGACTGTTCACGAGAAAGTCCATGTTAATGTGGGACATGCTCAGTTGTCAGTAAGGTGACTACTGACCGCATAATCCCTCTGAGGCTGTTACTCTGTTATCAAAAATTCAAATATCTAAATCATCACAACTACAGTAATATCATGGTCTGTTTGTAAACTGAGAGAATTATGTTTGTTTTTAACCTGGAGATTTAAAAAAAAAAAGTTTTTTTTTAGCAATCTTGAACACTAGGATTCAATTGCGACTAATCTCCACTTGGGGCATGCACGAGCTTTAATTCTTGTACCTTAGCTAATTCAGAAAACACATGAGGTGAATCTCTTTAATCCCTATTTGTAAAGGATGGAGGAGGCCACTCCCACTTTTGCCTTTAGGATATTTATGTGACTGAGTTTGAGAAGGAAGTGACTGGATTTCATTTATTTATTTTTACTTATCTTTTTAAAAAATTTATTTATTGGGACGCCTGGGTGGCTCAGCAGTTGAGCCTCTACCTTTGGCCCAGGGGGTGATCCTGGAGTCCCAGGATCGAGTCCCACATCAGGAGACTCCCTGCATGGAGCCTTCTTTTCCCTCTGCCTATGTCTCTGCCTCTCTCTCTCTCTCTGTCTCTCATGAATAAATAAATAAAATCCTTTTTTTAAAATATTTTATTTATTTACTTGAGAGAGAGAGAGTGAAAGAGAGCAAGAGCCAGAAGAGGAGCAGAGGGAGAGAGAAAGGCAGACTCCCCACTGAGCAGGGATCCCTGAAGCAGGGCTCGATCCCAGGACTCTGGGATCATGATGTAAGCTGAAGGCAGATGATTAACCCACGGAACCACCCAGGCACCATGAGTGACTAGATTTTAAAGAAGGATTAAGGGGCCTGACAAGAAGGCAGAGTGTGAGTGCCAAATCAGTAACTTGCTCCTCACAGCTTTCACAGCCCAATGTCTTGAACTAAATATGGCAAAGCCTCAGCAAGGCACAGTAATATTCTGAGTAAAGAGAGAATATAATTTAACAGGGCAGAGGTCTTTTATAGTATCAGAGATAAAGATTAAATTAGAACCATCATTGTCCGGGGTTCTGCAGTTAATCCTTTCTTGAACTTTAATCTTAGGCAATCCTAATACATGCAACAGATAACAAGGGTAGCGCTGCTCTGCTTCAATAGAATAGAATCCTATAACCCTGTTGCTCATTTCCCTTAATATCTACTGATGGTTCTGCAAAAAGCCATTCAGACGTTGTGGACCACAGTTTTAAGACATCCAGACTAGAAACAGAACTTTAATCTTGAATGTTAGACTGAGAACTTTTTGTGGTAGCTACATGATATGTGAGAAAAATTCTGGTCCATCCCTAAGTAACCATAGTTAAATAGATTTGTAACAATCACAGGGCTTGCAGAAAAACACTCTTCTGTCTACAGATAAGAAAGACAATAAAATTCTCTGGATTCCCCAGCTCTCAGCAGCAAAACAGTATCAATGAAGTATCAACAAAGTATAAAAAGCCAGTGCCATATATGTAGGTCTGAGTTATAAAGGGTCACTCTATGGACATGATAATTGCATTCTTCATATGTGGAATCAAGTCCCAAGCCCTTGGAAATTACCTTTGCATGCAACTTCCACTTAAATAGAAGAGATAATTACTCTTTTCCACTTACTTTTGCCATTTCAGTAGGACAGGACCCATGCTATGGTGGTCTTCAATTGGAACCAGGCTGCTTACTGTCCACAAGTCAAATATACTTTCATGCTTGGCAATTATAAAGAAGATAAGAATCAATGAAATAGAACACTGTCTTAAATATATTCTCCTACAGAATGTCATATTACCTGACTACATGATATCTGAGGACAATTCCTTCAGCTTACAGCATTTTGAAATGCATTCTTCTAGTGTTTCTTGGGGACATCGGGAAATTTATGTCAAGATATAATCTCCCTAATTTCCATAGAAAACAAAATTCTTGCTCTTAGAGCAAGGATATGATAGTTTGATGATAAATTCTTGAAGACTTTTTGCCAAGGACTCTCTCTTCTTCTGTTTTTAGTTATAACAAACTCAAGAGAATAAGACCCAGCTGTAAATAGGAACTGCATACCAAAAGAAAATACCCTTTGTTTCTTCAAAAGTGTTAGACACTGGCGAAAAAAAAGAACATTTCCAATGGTAGGACAGCAAACAAAATCCCAGATTCATTAAAAGTTAATGATGTAGGATGCAGATAATGAGAAATAGAAATGGAATGCATAGAAACATATTATCCTTCTGATGCATGGCAAAATTTAATGCATAATCAACATTACTCAACAGTCCCAGGGTCTATTTTTATCCCAGTGCCTTTAAACCTTAAAACCCATTAAAGATTCATGATCCCCAGGCCATGTGTTCTCTACAGTTAGAAACAATTATGTCATGTGAGTAAACTGCTTGCTAATAGAAACGTTTGCTATTTTGCATTATAATAAAGACAGCACAGTTTTGCATAACATCACTCACTCTTTCATTCTGTAAGTAATAAGTGAAGGCTAGTAACTTGCTGTGTACTTGGTTAACCAAGAAAAGCACAGGACCAACCTTAAGAGACTTGCATCTACCTTGGGAAAGAAAAGAAAAAAAACAACCAAAAAAAACCTCTTGGTATCATGTTAGATCTGAGAATACTTGAGGTTAAGAGAAATGTACTCATCTGCTATCTCGGTCTTCCCAATCTTACAGAAGAGGAAATAATACTTTCAGAGGTTCACTGTCTCATGGCTGGTAAGCATCAGAGTCCATGGACGTCTGAAATTGGCTTGTGTTCTTTATACCATATCATACTCTATCTGCCATCTTTTTTTTTTAAGATTTTATTTATTTATTCATGAGAGACAGAGACAGACAGAGACAGAGACACAGGTAGAGGGAGAAGCAGGCTCCATGCAGGGAGCTTGACATGGGACTCAATCCCGGGTCTCCAGGATCATACCCTGGGCTGAAGGTGGCGCTAAACTGCTGAGCCACCCAGACTGCCCCTCTATCTGCCATCTGAGATAATTTCAAGTTTGATATTACACTCCTGCCAGAATTCTTGTGTACATTCTTTTTTTTTTTTTTTTTTTTTTTTTAGGTTCGAGAGTGCTTTAATGGGGAGTGCTCCTGGGCGAGGTTCCATGACTCGGAGAGGTGGCCAGAGACAGGGAAGTCGCTCTTGTGTACATTCAAAAGACTTCCCCTTGCAGTCCAAACCCCACAAAACATAAAGTTAGTGTGGGAAATAACACCAATATTATTTTTCATAAAACATCAATGATCAAGAGGCTCCAACCACCAAAGGTATGGGCAACACATTCTTTGTTGTTTTTTGTTTTTGCCTTTTTTTTCATATCTGAGTTTCTCTATATATATAACTTTCCTCTCTCCTCAAGACCAGATGAGCATTCTGTTTTTTTCACTGCTATAATCATTTGGCTGCTGTCTTTGTTCCCTCCATAGGCCTGGAGGACATTATAGCACACATAGAAACCCTTACTAAATTTACCCAGCAAGTCTTAAATGATAGCCAACAAAGTGTTTTCATTGAACACTGAAATACCCCTAATAAAGAAAAGCTATCTTCCAAAATAGGATGGTCCTGGACTTTATTACTGCTTCACAGGAAGGCACCTTGCCATTAGCTAAATAGAATGCTGTGTGTTCATACCTGATGATTCTGCTAATGGGTCATTTTTACTAAATCACATGAAACAGAAGTGAACACCTGAATGATCCATCCCCCTCCATTTGGGACTTCAGAAATCAGTGGTTTAAATCAGGGGGGCCGTTACTAGATAAGGCTGTCATTGATTTGGAAATCATTGTCTTAATCTGTGTTTTCTCTTGCATGGACCTATATTGTTTCTGTGACATCTACCTCCAATGCAGCTAAAGAGCCACCAAAAGAGCCACTTCCATGCCAGTAAAACACCCTTCTGACTACTCAGGCCATGTTGTGGAAAAGAAGAGTATGTGAGATTTTAAGAGCTAGTCTGGAGGGATGGAGTGTGGAGGGAAGTCATCAAGATGTAACCAGCACCTGACCTGTGACCTGGACACAGGCAATTGGTGGCTCCTCCCTTGCTCCCTATCCTTAGGATGTGCATCCCACTTGCCTTCCCTCCTTCCAAAAGTTGCCTCAAGGACACAGTCTTGAGAAAGTAATATGGTATTGAGATCATCTGGACAATGTGACCAAACCTGGCTAAAGCTTTATATAAACGCTGCAGGTGTTGGTGGACAGGTGTGGAGATTTACTAATTTGCAGCTGCTCATCTAAGCCTAGCATGAGTCCCTTGCTTATTAAACAAAGCAAAACCAGTAACAAAATGGCAATAAAAATGTTATCTATTATTAATTACTTTGAAAGTAAAGGGACTAAATGTTCCAATCAAAAGACTAAGGGTGACAGCAGTTAAAAAAACAAGATCTATTATATGCTGCCTACAAGACACTCATTTCAGACCAAAAGACACCAGTGGACTGAAAGTTAGGGATGGAGAAATATTTGTTATGCAAATACGAATGTCAAAAGAAAGCCAGAGTAGCATTACTTACATTAGACAAAATAGATTTTAAAACGAAGATTGTAATAAGAGACTAAGAAGGACACTATATAATAATAAAGGGGAAAATCCAACAAGAGGTTATAACAATTGTGAATATCTATGCACCAACATGCAAGTACCCAAATACATAAAACAGCTAATAGCAAACATAATCAATAGTAATACACAATAATAGTAGGGGACTTTAATACCCTACTTACATTGATGAAGAGATCATCCAAACAGAAAATCAACAAGGAAACAGCTTTGAGTTACACAATGGACCAGGTGGATTTAACAGATATATTCAGAACATTCCATCCTAAAACTGCAGAATACACATTCTTTCCGAATGCACATAGAACATTCTCCAGAAGAGATTATGTATTAGGCCACACAATAAGTCTCAGCAAATTAAAAAAACAAAAAGTCATCTTCATTTTTTTCTGAGCAAAACACTATTAAACTGGAAATCACCACACACACAAAAAAAAACATCTGGAAAGAGCACAATACATAGAGGTTAAATAACATACTATTACGGGCATCTGGGTAGCTTAGTTGGCTAGGTGTCTGAGTGTTGATTTTAGCTCAGATCATGATCTCAAGGTCATGGGATGGAGCCCTGAGTCTGTGCTGAATGTGGAGTATGCTTGTCCCTCTCCCTCTATTCCTCCCCATTCCCATTCTTTCTCTTTCTCTCTCAAATAAATAAAATCTTACAAAAAGTAACATGCTATTAAATAGCAAATGGGTTAGCCAAGAAATAAGAGAAGAAAACAAAAATTACATGAAAATGAAAGTTTAATGGTATAAAATCTTTGGGATGCAGCAAAAATGGTTCTATGAGAGAAGTTTATAGCAGTATAGGCTTACCTGTGGAAGCAAGAAAAATCTCATATAAACAATCTAACCTTATACCTAAAGGAACTACAAAAAGAAGAACAAACAAAGCCAAACCCAGCAAAAGGAAGGAAATGATAAATATTAGAGCAGAAATGAATGATATGGAAACAAAAACAAAAACAAAAACAAAAAACCCCAACAGTAGAACAGATCAATGAAAGCAAGGAGCTAGTTCTTTGGAAAAAATCAACAAAATTGATTAACGTCTAGAAAGAGAAAAAGGACTCAAATAAAAAAATTCTAATGAAAGAGGGGAAATAACAACCAACAACATAGAAATACAAACAATTGTAACAGAATATTATGAAAATCTATGTGCTAACAAACTGGACAACTTCTAAGACATTGATAAATTCCTAGAAACATATAACTAACCAAAACTAACACAGGAAGAAATAGAAAATTTGAACAAACTATTGAACAAACTACAAATTGTTACCAGCAATGAAACAATCAATAATCAAAAAACAGAGACTAAGACCAGATTGCTCCACAGGCAAATTCTACCTAATATTTAAAGAATAGTTCTTCTTGAACTATTCCAAAGAAATACAAGAGGAAGAAAAACTTCAAAATTCATTCTATGAGGCTAGTATCACCCTGATACCAAAACTAGATAAAGATACCACTAAAAAAGAGAACTATAAGCCAGTATCTCTCATGAATATAGATGAAAAATTGTCAACATGGGGTGCCTGGAGGGGCTCAGTAAGTTAAGTGTTCAGCTCTTGATTTCAGCTCAGGTCATGATCTCAGGATAGTGGGATGGAACCCCAGGACATGCGCCATGCTTAACATGGAATCTGCTTGTCCCTCTCCTACTGCTCCTCCCCCTACTGTTGCACATGTGCTCTCTCTCTCTTTCTCTCTCTCTCAAAAATAAGTAAATAAAATATTTTTAAAAAATCCTCAACAAGGCTGCCTGGGTGGCTCAGTCGGTTTAGCCTCTGACTCTTGATTTCAGCTCAGGTCATGATCTTGGGGTCATGAGTCTGAGCCAAGCCCTGGGCTCACCACTCAGTGCAGAGTCTGCTGTCTGTCTCCCTTTGCTTCTCCCCCACCTCTCTTGCTTGCTTGTACCCCCCTCATAAATATATGAATAAAATCTTTTTTAAAAATGCTCAACAAATTATTAGCAAACTGAATCCAAAAATATATTTTTAAAAAACATACATCACAATCAAGTGGGATTTATTTCCAAGATGCAAAAGTGGTTCAATAGTCACAAAATAATCAATGTTATATATCAGGTCAATAAGAGAAAGGATAAAAAAAAAAAAAGAAAAGAAAAACATAATCAGGGCACCTGGGTGGATCAGTTGGTTGAGCAGTGGACTCTTGAATTCAGCTCAGGTAACAGTCTCAGGGTCCTGGGATCAAGTCCTGTGCTGTGCTCTGTGCTCTGCAGGGAGTTTGCTTGAGGATCCTCTCTTTCTCTCTCCCTCCGCCCTTCCCCTTGCTCATGTTCGTTCTCTCTCTCTCTAATGAATAAATCTTTAAAAAATGCCAAGTGCATTGATTTACAAAAAAAAAAAAAAACCTATATTTGATCATTTTAATAGATGCAGAAAAAGCATCTGACAAAGTCCAACATCCAATCATGATAAAAACTCTCTCAAAGTAGTCTAGAGGAAACATATCTCAACACAGTGAAAGCCTTATATGAAAAACCCATAGACAATATCATATCAATGGTGAAAAACTGAGAACTTTTCTGCTAAGGTCAGGAACAAAACAAGAATGGTCACTCTCACCACTTTTATTTAACATATTAGTGGGAGTCCTAGCCACAGCAATAAGACAACATTAAAAAATGAAAGTCATCTAAACTGGTAAGAAAGAAGTAAAATTCTCACTATATGTAGATGACATAATACTATATAGAAAGCCCAAAAGACTCCACCAAAAAACTACTAGAATTGATAAATAAATTCAGGAAAGTGACAGAATATAAAAACAATGTATAAAAATTTGTTGCATTCCTATAGACTATTAATGAAGCAGCAGAAAGTGAAATTAAGAAAACAATCCCATTTATAATTGCACCACGTACAATAAAATACCTAGGAATAAACTTAACCAAAGAGGTGAAAGGCCTGTACTCTAAAATCTATTAAAACACTGATGACAGAAATTGAACACGGCATAAAGAAATGGAAAGACATTCCATGTACATGAGTTGAGAGAATCGTGTTAAAATATCTATACTACTCAAAGTATTCCATAGATTTAATGCAATCCCTATCAAAATACCAACAGCATTTTTCACATAACCAGAACAACAACAAAAAAAAAACCCAAATTTGCAAAGACCTCAAAAAGCCAAAGCAATCTTGAAAAAAAAAACCTGGAGGTATCATAATTCTAGATTTCAAGTTATATTACAAAGCAGTTGTAGGGGCACCTGAGTGGCTCAGTGTTTGAGTGTGTCTGCCTTTGGCTCAGGTTGTGGTCCTGGGGTTCTAGGATCCAGTCCCACATCAGGCTCCTGACAGGGAGGCTGCTTCTCCCTCTGCCTATATCTTTGCCTCTCTCTCTGTGTCTCTCATGAATAAATAATAAAATCTTTAAAAACAAAAACAAAACAAAACCACAAAGCAGTTGTAATTAAAACAGTATGGTGACAGCATAAAAATAGAAGCATAGATCAATGGAATAGAATAAAAAACACAGAAATAAGACCACAATTATATGGTCAATCAATCTTCCACAAAGGAGGAATGAATATCCAATGGGAAAAATGTGTCCCTTCAACAAAATGTGCTAGGAAAACTGGAAAGCTACATGCAAAATAATGAAACTAGACCACTTTCTTTTACCATACACAAAAACAGATTCAAAACAGATGAAAGACCTAAATGTAAGACAGGAATCTATCAAAATCCTTGAAGAGAGCACAGGCAGTAATCTCTTTGACATCGGCTGTAACAACATTTTTCTAGATTGTCTCCTGAGGCAAGGGAAATAAAAGCAAAAATAAACTGTTGGATGTGCATCAAAATAAAAAACTTCTGCACATCAAAGGAAACAATCAACAAAACTGAAAGGCAACCTACAGAATGGGAGAAGATATTTGCTAATGATGTATGTAATAAAGGGTTAGGATCCCAAATGTATAAAGAACTTATATGATTCAACACTCAAAACACAATTCAATAAAAAAAATAGAAGACATGAACAAACATTTCTCCAAAGAAGACATACCGATGGCCAATAGATGCATGAAAAGATGCTCATCATCACTTATCACCAGGGAAATGCAAATCACAAATTCAATGAAATATCACCTCACACCTGTCAGAATGGCTAAAATAAAAAACACAAGAAACAACAGGTGTTGGTGAGGATGTGGAAAAAGGGGAACAGGGATCCCTGGGTGGCGCAGCGGTTTGGTGCCTGCCTTTGGCCCAGGGCGCGATCCTGGAGACCTGGGATCGAATCCCACATCAGGCTCCCGGTGCATGGAGCCTGCTTCTCCCTCCGCCTGTGTCTCTGCCTCTCTCTCTCTCTCTGTGACTATCATAAATAAAAAAAAAAAAAAATTAAAAAGGGGAACACTGTTGCACTGTTCATGGAATGCAAACTGGTGTAGTAACTCTGGAAAATAGCATGGGGGTTCCTCAAAAATTAAAAATAGAACTACCCTATGATCCAGGAATCACACGCACCAAAAGAATACAGAATATCCAAAGAATACAAAAATACTAATTCAAAGGGATATATGCACTTCTATATTAATTTTTTTGGTTTTTTTTTTAATTATAGAGATAGTGGGAGCGGGAAGAAGCAGAGGAAGAAGTACAGGTAGATTCCATGCTGAGAGCAGAGCCCAACATGGGGCTCGATCCCACAAACCTGAGATCATGACCTGAGCCGAAATCAAGAGCCAGACACTCAACAGATTGAGTCACCCAGGTACCCCCTTGTACTCCATGTTTACTGAAGCATTACTTACAATAACCAAATTATGGAAGCAGCCCAAATGTCTATTTATGAATGGATAAAGAGAAGTGATATATACATATACGTATATATTAAAAATAATGAAATATTTGAAATATATATTGAAATATATGAAACAAAAATATATATATATGAAATACATAATAATGAAATCTTGCCATTTGTAACAACATGGATAGAGCTAGAGAGTATAATCATAAGCAAAATAAGTCAAAGATGAATATCATATGATGTTACTCATATGTGGAATTTAAGAAACAAATCAAATGAGCCAAGGAAAAACAAATAAAGAGAGACAAACCAAGAAACAGACTCTTAACTACAAAGAATGAACTGATGGTTACCAGAGGGAAAGGGGGGTGGGGCATATAGGAGAACTAGGGGAGGAGGATTAAAGAGTACACTTTCTTTAAAGATCGTATTCATTTATTCATGAGAGACACACAGAGAGAGAGAAAGAGAGAGAGAGGCAGAGACAAAGGCAGAGGGAGAAGCAGGCTTCATGCAGGAAGCCCGATGGGGGACTTAATCCTGGGACTCCAGGATTATGCCCTGAGCCAAAGGCAGATGCTCAACCACTGAGCCACGCAGGTGTCTCGGATTAAAGAGTACACTTATAGTAAAGGGGAAAAACAAAAAAAAACAAAAAACAAAAAACAAACAAAAAAACCCTAAAAATTTAAAACAAAATAAAAAACAAAACAAAACTTGTCTCATACCAATCTGGGATGACCTGCCTCTTTCTTTGGTCTCTCCTTGCCCTTCCCATACAAGAACTAGTGGTTGCAAACCAACAATGTTCCTAGTCATCTGCAAAGGGGCCCAACCTGACACATTATTCTCTTGGAAGCACAGCTTTTTCTGAGATATCAAGTGTCATTGACCTTAAATATGCATGTTTTGCTACAGCTTAAAAAAATTTTTACTAAGTGTGTACAATATTCCACTAATGTTCTCTTTTGCTATGATGTTCCACTATTCTTTTCAAGACAATTACTTGATATCCTACTACTTACATCTATTAAGTTAGTTCCATTTTCTTCTACCACAGTTGTGGCTTGGAATATTTTTTTAGAACTAAGCCATTATTTCCTTTTCTATCCTTTGCCCTCTGAATAACATATTGTTTTTGCTCTCTAACATATTTGTCTAGACTTTGTCTTAGGATCTCTCAGAGTATGAGAGCTATTAAATTGTAAAATCCTAATTGACCCAAAATCAAGAATGATTTTTTTTTAAACTCCCATCTACATTCCCCTTCTTCAGCTGGATAATACTGCCCAGGAATTTTTCCTATCAGATTAATAGATAAACCAGGTCTGGCTTCAATATGATCTTGTCACCAATCTGATCTGACCTAAAATCTAACCTCATTTTAACTTAAATAATGATTTCTTGATCATATTCCTTTAAAGCACAAGAAATATTTGGTGTTTATCTTATAAAAATGTGTCCGAATCTTAGCCAATAACTCTTTGAATATATTCTATAAATATTACTGTATTTCTTCTCAGATATGTCCAGATTACTTAAATACTACCAAGTGTTTACGGTAAACTCTAAAGTCAAAATATCAAATCATCTTGAAAATTAAAGTTCAAAAGTTCCAAGAGGACATCCCACCTCCTCTTACTATAGAATCCCATGTGCAGCATTAATAATATTTTAGAGTTTGGTTTATTATATGGATCAAGCATATAGTTAACAGTCAAGTCTACCTTGTAGAGCTCTTGACTGGGGGAGAGTAAGGTAAGTTGGTAAATTTCCTACTTATGGGAATCAAAGTCATATATCTAATTGTTATACGACTCAGTTAAGTGTAGTTTTCTTGGTAAATGCAGCGTGTACCCACTGGTATCATCGATGATGTCCTTCACTAGCCTTCTAGATATAATTGAACATATTTGTCTTCATTGCCTTTGTGAATTTTGAACGTCTATCAGAGCAACTATAGTAAGTTATTACCCTTGTTTATTTTCATCCCTTTTAACTAGCATTTTTGTTAAAAATATCTAAAGGTTAGTATCAGATAGTATTAGAGGAGTTCTTACTAATTCACTTTTACAAACAGCAAAATAATCTAAACCTATGTTGAGTCAATAATTGATATTTGATAATATGTTTATAAAATATAATATTAATATTCAATATTGTATAGTCATATATTATATATTCTCAACATTATATGGTAATAAAATAATATGCATTATTGTTATTATATCAACATGTTAATATAATTATATGATAATGTATTTTATATTTTATATGTATTTGAGGTCTGAGTTTTTAAGTAGGTTTTAGGTTAAAAGAAAACATAAGCATTATAATGTATCCTTGATTTCAGTGGAAAATCTTCAACTGTTATGCTAGTGTCAAAATTGGTCTTTTCTGGATAAATACCCAGAAGTGCAATTGCTGGATATAATGGTAGTTCTATTTTTAATTTTTTGAGGAACCTCCATGTTGTTTCCATAGTGACTGCACCAGTTTACAATCCCATCAACAGTGCATAAGGGTTCCCTTTCTTCCACATGCTTGCCAACACTTGTTATTTCTAGTTTTTATGATAACAGCCCTCATGGTTTTTTTAATTTTTTAAAAATCGATTTTTATATATTTATTTTTAAATAATTTTTAAATTCCAGTACAATTAACACACTTACTGTGGTTTTGATTTGCATTTCCCTGGTGATTAATAATGTAAAGCATCTTTTCATTTATCTATTGGCCACCTATATGTCTGTTTTGAAAAAATGTCTATTCACATTTCATTTTTTGGTCTGATCATTTTCTTTTTTTCCACTGAGTTGTTTAAGTTTTTTATATCTTTTGGATATCACCCCCTCATCTGATACATGATTTACAAGTACTGTCCTACATTCAGTTGGTTGCCTTTTCATTTTGTTGATAGCTTCCTTTACCATGCAGAAGCTTTTTAACTTGATATAGTCCTATTCGTTTGTCTTTGCTTTTGGTGTCAGATTAAACAAAATCATCATCAAGATATATGTCAAGGCCTTTACTGCTTTTGTATAGAGGTTCCTCAAAAAGCTAAAAATAGATTTACCATATGATCCAGCAATTTCACTTCTAGGTATTTATCTGAACAAAACAAACATACTAACTTGGAAAGGTACATGCATCCCCATGTTTACTGCAGCATTATCTACAATAGCCAAGATACAGAAACAGCCTAAGTGGATGTTAGATAAATAAATAAACAAATTGTGGTATACATATATAATGGAATATTATTTAGTCATAAAAATAATGAAATCTGGCCATTTGCAGTGACATGGATGGACATCAAGTGCATATGCCAAATGAAATAAGACAGACTGAGAAAGACAATGCCTTATGATTTCTCTTATATGTGGAATCCAAAAAATAAAATTTAAAGAATAAACTTATGGACAGAGAGAATAGAGAACACACTAATGGTTACTAGAGATGGAAGGGTACAGGGGGGACAAATGGGTGAACTGCTTTTCTTTCATCTTGTTTAAATAAACTGTATTAAAAACAAAACAAGGGGATCCCTGGATGGCTCAGGGGTTTAGTGCATGCCTTCACTCCAGGGCATGATACTGGAGTCCTGGGATCGAGTCCCACATCTGGCTCCTTGCATGGAGCCTGCTTCTCCCTCTGCTTCTCTCTCTCTCTCTCTCCCTCTCTCTTTCTCTCTCCCTCTCTCTCTCTGTGTCTCTCATTAATAGATAAATAAAATCTTTAAAAAAAAAGAAAGAAAGTCAAATCAAACAACCACCATTACCACCAGAACAAAGACACTAGCCCCTTGCAGTAAATACCTGAAAGAAGGAAATAGACTGATGACTTTCACATTTTTTTAAAATTTTTTATTTATTTATGATAGTCACAGAGAGAGAGAGAGAGAGGCAGAGACACAGGCAGAGGGAGAAGCAGGCTCCATGCACCGGGAGCCCGACGTGGGATTCGATCCCGGGTCTCCAGGATCGCGCCCTGGGCCAAAGGCAGGCGCCAAACCGCTGCGCCACCCAGGGATCCCGACTTTCACATTTTGTACGTCATTCTTCCTGACTGCAGGCCACAGACAGTACCTTACAGGGGATTTAAAACTCATAAAGAAATCTGCACTCTTTTGAGTTTGAATAATAACACATAAAAAAGAATGAGGATAGCCTATCTAGAATGGCTAATGTTGGCTAACTGCAGACTCAATTCCAGAAGTTTTCCTGGCCAAGGCTGGTAACATCAACGCACAATAGTCAAGGGGGCTGAGAGTAGTTCTTGGCAATGTATGGTGGAATCAAGAGCTCTGAGGAGGAAATGGCATGTGTCTTGCCAACCTTGTTTCCAAAGCGACAGAATTTTCTCCTCATTGTTCTGGTCTCTGGCCACAGTTCCTCCTTTAAAAGACCAGTAGCCCAGAAAGGCAATAATCCTATTTAATTTTGTTGCTTACTGAAATAATTCATTTTAGTTACTATGTCTCGTATGCAAGAGACATGAAGCAATACAGCTTTTGTCTTCATGCTGGCTTAATACAAATCCATGACCTTTGATTTAAAACCCAAGCCCTGTAGCCATATTAATCCCCAAAGCAACTTGATCACCTGCTCTTGAGTCTTTCCTTTTTTATAGGTGGAAGTTGCTAATAACTACTACGCATTGGACCTGTCTTGTCGACTCTGACATCTTTTTATTTACAGAGAAATCAGGAACTCATTATATTTTCCTCAATGGTGATAACCAAAAACAAAACATTTACAATTGTCTCTTTTTTTTAAAAAAAATTATTTATTCATGAGAGACAGAGAGAGAGAGAGGTAGAGATACAGGCAGAAAGAGAAGCAGGCTCCATGCAGGGAGCCCGATGTGGGACTCCATCCCGGGTCTCCAGGATCACGCCGTGGGCGGATAAACCGCTGAACCTCCTGGGCTGCCCTGATCATCACTTTTCATATTTACGGGAAGAGTTGCTGGTTTGTGTAACTGGACCATAATATTTCAATACATAATCATTAGGTTATTATGCACTCTCTTCATTGGTATATATTAGCACCTGCAAAGTATTAGCATTTGCAAATCTATAAGCAACAAAGCTGAGATCTTGATAACAATCTACATCTAATCACATGGTCCCCAGTATTAATCCATCTTGGTGTCCCATGTTCTAAATTAAGCATTGCCTGGAATACTTTGCTATCATGGTTATAAAGTTATATATATATATATAACTGTATACATATTTATATATTATAAATTGTTATAAAGTTATATATAAAGTTATATATATAACTTTATATATATTTATATATTTATAACATATAAATATATAAATATATTTATAAAATATTTATGTTTATATAATATATTATAATAAGTAAATAGTATGTTTATACTCTTTTCAAATACAATTTAAATAATATAAATATATATATTTTAAGCATGTTTATATATTTATATTATTTATATATTTAACTATCATTATATATGATATATAAATTTATTTATTTATTTATTATTTATTTATTTATTTATTTATTTCAGTTAATACTGTATTGCTAAGATTTAGGAGTATTATGTGAGTCTTTGTGGTTTATTCATTTTGAGTGTCACATTATATTCGCATTATATTCGACACAAGCATTCAAGCTCGAGAGCAACAGCATTCTGACTGCTTGAATATACTATAGTTAATTTACTTATTCTCCCTTTGATAGCCATTTAAATTGTGTGATAGACTTTAAGTTCGTCCCTATGGTGCCTATACCATGTATCTAAATATGAGAATGAACTTATTTTTAATAAATAAAATATGGTAAAAATGATCCTCTGTCAGCCCCAAAAGTAGGTTATAAAAAGATTATGACTTTTGTCTTGCCCTGTTTTTCAAAGCCTTCATTCTGGGGAAGGCAACCTGTCGTACTGGGAGTACCCCAATGAAAGATTCACCTGGTAAAAACCTAATATTTTGGGATCCCTGGGTGGCTCAGCGGTTTAGCGCCTGCCTTTGGCCCAGGGCGCGATCCTGGAGACCGGGGATGGAGTCCCACGTAGGGCTCCCGGTGCATGGAGCCTGCTTCTCCCTCTGCCTATGTCTCTGCCTCTCTCTCTCTCTCTGTGACTATCATAAATAAATAAAAATTAAAAAAAAACTAATATTTTAAGCAAACGATTGAGGACCTAAGAATTGCCGAAGTTCATATAACAGACACTGAAAACAGTCCCTTATTTAAGCCTTTAAATGACCGTAGCTCTGACCATCATCTTGATTTCAGTCTTTTGAGTGACCCTGAGCACAAGCATTCTGACTCAATCATAGAAAAAATACCACATAATTTCTAAAGAAATACACAAATTTATACACTTCCTAAAAAATGTAAAACACAATACGGATAACATATTTTCCCATGCCATGTATGTCAAATTATATCTCTTTATTGTCTTGATTTGTATTTCTTGGCTATGGATAATATTTAATATCTGGCCTTATATTTATAAGTATATTTGCTTCCTCTTCTGTTAAATGTTTATTTATGTTTCTTACCCATTTTTCTATTAGTTACATGAGTTTTTCTTATTAATATAGGACTTGTGAATAATTTCTTGGTAGCCAATCCTTTGCTAATTATGGGTATCAAAACCATATTTTCTGATTCTTGTTATAGTTCTACTTTCTTTGAAGGGGCCCTTAGGTAAACAAGAATGGTGAACTTCTGTTGTTTTCTTTATATTCAGTACTTTTGGGTCATATTTAAGAAATCATTGCATACTCCAGATTGTAAAATATATTAACCTACATTCTCTAATGAGAGTATTCAAGTTTAATTTTAACAATGAATTCCTTAATTTTCTGAGGAAGATATTGTCATATTATTTCAATATAAATAATCGTTATAACTATTTTATTGAAAAAAAGCCCTTCCCCTCACTACTTTTACATAACCCTTTTGTCCATTTACCAAAATTCAAATCCTGTACAGCCCTGTTTTGAGGCACTTATTCTAATCCACTTACCAATTTGGTGGTTGATATACTAACATCACACTTAATATGTCTTAATAAACACAACTTTTTGATATATCTGGTAGATAAAGTCTTGCTTTTCTTCTTCAGATTTTTGACAATAAGTTGGGCTTTTAAAAAATATATAGAATTACGTAATCAAGTTCCATAAAAAATCTACTGGGGATATTACTGAAATTATTTTGAATCTCTTAAAAAAAAAAAAGATTTTATTTATTTGTTCCTGAGAGACACACAGAGAGAGAGGCAGACACAGGCAAAGGGAGAAGCAGACTCCCTGCAGGGAGCCGGATGTGGGACTCGATCCTCAGACCCTGGGATCACGCCCTGAGCTGAAGGCAGACACTCAACCACTAAACCACCCAGGCGTCCCTATATTGAATCTCTTTATCAATTTGACATTAAATAGCCACTTTATAATGTGACTTTTCATTACTAAACACTGTATATCTTTTCCATTAATTAAAATTGCTAATGTTATTTAAATTCTATACTTTCTGGGGACCCCTGGTTGCTTCAGTGGTTGAGTGTCTGCCTTTAGCTCAGGCCATGATCCCAGGGTCCTGGGATCCAGTTCCACGTTGGGCCCCCCGCAGGGAGCCTGCTTCTCCTTCTACTACAGAGGAAATGACTCTAGAAGTCTAACATGTGACTCAGAATAAATGGCTATTCTCTCCCTCCCTCTCTTTCTCCCCAAACCTGTGATGGGCACTGTGCTTGGCCCTGCCAGTGCTTATTAATACAGCCAGTGCCCAACCTAAAATCAGACCCTGGAAATAATAGCCTTAAACTGGGGGAAGGTACTTGTTATTTAGGTGAGATTGGCTGGAAAAGATCATAATTGTTGAAATTAGAAACTTGACCCCATCAATAATGGCAATCTTGTATGCTACAGCCAGAACTGTCAGTCATAGCCTTTGAGAGCTTTCACCAATGCAGTGATCAGAATGCTGAGTAGTAAACCAAGAGAGAACAGATACCAACAATTACAAAAGAAGAAGAAAAAATGATCTTTTGACAGTACATGTATAACATATCCAATATTGTTTCAGTGATATTGCTGCTGAAAAACATTGGACCTGTCTTGTCGACTCTGACATCTTTTTATTTACAGAGAAATCAGGAACTCATTATATTTTCCTCAATGGTGATAACCAAAAACAAAACATTTACAATTGTCTCTTTTTTTTTTTTTTTTTTTTTTTTTTTTTTTTTTTGTTGCTTACTGAAATAATTCATTTTAGTTACTATGTCTCGTATGCAAGAGACATGAAGCAATACAGCTTTTGTCTTCATGCTGGCTTAATACAAATCCATGACCTTTGATTTAAAACCCAAGCCCTGTAGCCATATTAATCCCCAAAGCAACTTGATCACCTGCTCTTGAGTCTTTCCTTTTTTATAGGTGGAAGTTGCTAATAACTACTACGCATTGGACCTGTCTTGTCGACTCTGACATCTTTTTATTTACAGAGAAATCAGGAACTCATTATATTTTCCTCAATGGTGATAACCAAAAACAAAACATTTACAATTGTCTCTTTTTTTAAAAAAAAATTATTTATTCATGAGAGACTAAAAAATTCCATGTGTTTAATAACCTAGAACAATAAATGTCATCCACTGCTATTATTTGCTATTATTATTGTTGTTATCATGATCATTATTATTATCATATCAGTGATATGTGGTAAGACAATAAGAGACTACAACTGACTTATTCTGTCTGATGCAAATATATTAAATCCAAAGGGTTTTACATAAAATGGGCTTTTAAGGAGGCATGGAGTCCAGGTAAATCATATTCTACATTAAGTAAACATGAAATGGTAGTTTTAAGAAAAAAAAATCTGTTTAAAAAGCAGGTTAAGGAGTTAATAATTTAATATCAATTACTTTTTATACATCACTATGGACTTTGTACTTTTTTTCTTTATAACAACTCTTAGACTGCAAAACTGTTATCCTCAAATAAGTGTGCAAAGAACACTGATACTAGTGAAAGATACTTACTTGCTGAAATGCATAACAAATCACAGGTGATGGACTCAAAGTAAAACTAAAAATTGATATAAAAACTAAAATTGGACTCAAAAACTAATACTGGACTCATAGTAGTAAAACTACTATGCCTAGAAACAAAACCAGTACTTTTGACAGACTATATTGTTGGGAATGATAGGGGCTTCAGTTGACTTTACTGTGATTATTAAATGGCATGAGCCCTTGGTAGCCGTTCTTCTCCCTAAAATCTAAGTCACTGCTCAGATTCTTAGGCATGGCTTTGGCTCATATTTACAAGTTTAAAACAATAATTAAAAGGGGATGGACAAAATGGGTAAAGGGGAGTGGAGTTACAGGCTTTCAGCTATGGAATGGATAGTAAAAGGTACAGCATAGGTAATATAGTCAACAATACTATAATAGTGTTGTTTGGTGACAGATGCTAGCTACACTTGTGAGTATAGCACAACATATAGAGTTGTCGAATCATTATGTTGTACACCTGAAACTAATGTAGTATTTATTGTGTGTCAACTATATTTCAATTTTTTAAAAAGGGTCACATTATATTTATCACCATATGTATTCTATATTTTAACTACAGGGCAGTGTTACACTTGGGCCAAAATTTATCACGTGTGTGTATTTAATTTTAACTATTTCTATGCATTCATCAGAAGGAAATTATGATTTTGGGGCTAAAATATTTTCTCTTTAAAAACTTAGTTTTTAAAAAATTGTCCAGTTATGCAGTATGAAAAATTGAAATAATCATTGGGGCACATAAAGCTTTACTTTGGATGATTTAAACCTGGCAAAGCAATATGTCTTCATTTGAAAATTAAATACATACCTGCAAAATGGAACTTCTGGAGATGAGAAATTTGATTGGGTTGAAATTATTCTGCATACATAAGGTATGCATCGTCATTATTATCATCGTTATTATTATTTTGAATATAAGACAAGTTTTTTTCAGCCATAGTTCACCTAAATTAATTAGAGCTCATTTTATTTGGTAGAAGATATACTTTCTACCTAAATAGCTATTAATCAGAATTTATAGACTTGATATAAATATTATGCAAGTCATGCAATAAACATAATTAAACTAGTAATAATAAAGAGTGAAATATTTGCACATATTGTCTTTTCCTTGAAAATATTTTATACTTTCAAAAGTATAACTTCAGCTTCTTGGGATGCCTGAGCTCAACGGTTGAGGGTCTGCCTTTGGCTCAGGGCATGATCCCAGGATCCAGGATCAAGTCCCACATTGGGCTCCCTGCATGAAGCCTGCTTCTCCCTTTGCCTGTGTCTCTGCCCTCTCTCTCTGTCTCTCATGAATAAATAAATAAAATCTTTTAAAAAACACGAAATTATAGCTTCAGCTTCTTAGCATGATTCCAGGAAGGGAGGCTATAATAATAACAAGACTCACCAATGCTTACCAGTAAAAAGAAAAATCATTGAGTCCTTAAAGCCTCCTCTCTGCCCTTCCCTGAACCATAAATATTAGACTTAATCTTTCAGATGTAATTTATTAGATTAATTCAGAAACTTAATTAAAATTCCTATTAGATTATTTGCATATAATAATGACATTAATTTGTCGTATGTGGGTTGTATCTTCATGTTATGATATTTATATTTATGAAATACAAATATTATTCTTTTTAAAAGATATCACAGCTTAACTCTAGTCTACTGGAGCTCTTTGTCTATGTTTCTCTTTTTACTATTAGTATTATCAACAGAGAAATATCATAACACTCATATCTGAACAATTTAAAAGAAATATAATCTCTTCCTAAGAAAAGGTAATATATGTACAAAATAATAAAAACAAAAATAAATAAAAAGCCATTTCCCTGAAACTTGTTCCCATCATCCCGCAAGATTCAGATGATGTGGGAGGGAGAGAAACATAGCATTTCTGTTTAGCTCTACATAATGCAAAATCAATGCCAAAGTTACAAAACTTCTCTTTCTACTAATCGAGCATTTTCCCAGTGGATTATTTTATATATTGGGTTGACCTTGAATAATTTTCAGGGGTAAATATAGAAAATTTATATTGGCTTTAGGGAAGATCTTGATATGTATATGAATTTTTTATTAGTAAGATATAAATTGTGTATATAATAAACATTTTTAAATTTGAACATTTTGATTATATAGTGAGACCTGTAACCTTCTATACTCTGTTTACTATCTACATCAACAGCATTTTATTCTTCAGCCTTCTTCACTAATAGGATTCTACAGTCTTCACCAATACAACTTTACTATTCCAGGACATTCCTGTCTAGCAAAAGGTCATAAATAACATTCCTGTTTGTCTCAGAGACTTTCTGAATAATCCACTTGAAAATATATAAGATTGTTCACCTTTTCAGTAGATAACGTGAAACAACTGTTTACTCTCTAGAAAGCTTCTGAAATGAATGCCTTGCTATTGTAGCTATCAAATCTAAAATATAGTATCATGTTCCTTATTCAATCTTAATCTAACTCCTTCATTGAAACAGCTACTTTGAGCTAGACTCCCAAACCTTATAAATATCTCCCCAATGATACTGAAACTCTGTCAAGGTACAAGTCTCCCTTACTGCAGCATTCCATGAACCCAGCTTTGACCTGTCAACACGTTGCCTTGGTGGTATTTCTGAGAAGTGACATTTGACAGAAGATTGTTCTCTTGTAATTTCTCTTACTATATGTATAACATGTATTTGAAAGTAAACAAAAAATTTATTTTGAATAATTTTGAAAGAGAATCTATTAACAGGATTTCAGTGTGATGCTTCTCCCAAGACTGATGTCTACAAACAATGTCTATAAATTATTATTAATTTTCTGTATAATAGTTTGACTTCTATGTTAAACACCAAATCAGGAAAATCATATTAGTTAGGGAATATTTTATTGTCGCATTATCTTCATATTGTAATGAAGAAGGCTGATCCTAGGCAATAGATATTTTTTTTCCCAAGGTTACAAATCAAGCAAATCAAAAACAAGGACTTAAACCCAGGTGTTTGGACAACTGTATCAGTTGTAGTCTATCTTGAACAGGTGGTAGACATTATTTCCATCTGTGGAATTAGTCACCCATGAAATTACTTTTGTCCATTTAAAACATTTAATCATCAAAAAGATAGACTCATGTGTTACACATATAAATTAAAGAATCCTCATTTTTAGATGAAAACATCTGATCCAAGGGCACTGTATCACTTCAGGGATTTGAAACTGTCTCAACTGACTTCACCTCTCCATTACATATTTAAAAATAAGAGTAGTAAAACCATGTGCTTTATTGATTTAATTTCCTGTTTGAGGAAATTCTGTTATTTGTTGCTGGATTCCTCTTAATTGAAAACACATTGCAAAGTAATGTTAAGCTCAGTCAAGCTTGACTGTATCATTTATTCATAACAGGTCATGCTGTTTAATATTTGCTAAAATTAATTTTTTAGGAAATCATAATTTTTGGTTAAGAAAAAAAGCCCTACCAACTATCTTGTTAGAAAAAAGCAAAAAACCTTTATCTTAAATTATGAATTATAGCAGTGTGCCTGGCACATGTCATGAAAACTTACAGCAGTTAATTTTTGGTAATTGTTAAATGAAGGGTGAATAAATCTGGTTGTAGCTCTTTATAATACTAAATCTACTTTTTGAATTATTAAAACCAATAAGATAATGATTAATCTTGACAAGGCAAGATGGAATAATGAATTGGGCATACAGGTGAACCAATTAGAGAAGAGGAAGAATTAAAATGGGTACTTCAATATTAATTTTTTTCTTTATATTATTCATGTCAAGAACATTCCTGCTTGGGCAACCCAGGTGGCTCAGCGGTTGAGTGCCTGCCTTCGGCCCAGTACATCATTCTGGAAATCCCGGATGGAGTCCCACATCGGGCTCCCTGCATGGAGCCTGCTTCTCCCTCTGCCTGTGTCTCTGCCTCTCTCTCTCTCTCTCTCTCTTCTCTCTCTCTCTCTGTCTCTCAAGAATAAATAAATAAAATATTAAAAAAAAGAACATTCCTGCTTGTATTTGAATTTCTTAAAAGTGGTTACAAAGGCGCTGAGGCTTGATGACAACTTAAAATGCAGCTACTCAGGCTAGAAAATTATTCAACTCAAGATATCTCTGGCAAATGCGTGCACTATCAAGGCTGAGTTAATTAAAATTATTTGTATTATTGAATGAGGTTCTAAAGAAATTATAATACCTGTTAGATTAATTAGTAGGGCAATGAAAGAAACTGAAGATAAATTACAAGTCAGAAAAAGATGTATTTAGTGACAGTAGCCAGTAAGGTAAAAAGTTACTTTGAAGAAACCCAAACATTTTTAAGTATTTCCTCTACTAAACCAAAATAAGAGTACTTTGAAGAATTGCATTCTTTAAATGATGTGCTCCTAAACTTTGAACAATTCTTCAGTGTGTTCATATTGTAAAGATGAAACACATTTGAAACAAACAAAAAAATTTTTCCCTCCAGCTTTTTCTCACTGTGGCTGTAAAACATCACAACATATGAAGTAATAATTAGGCTAAGATATATTCCAATTCTGAAATCAGCTTATGCACCTATTTTTCCCCAGCACAGCATTTTTTTTCTATCTTCGAAAAAGAAGAGATAGCTCTTCTGTGGCTAATATAACAGACTACTAATGAGCGACACAAGTCATACAGGGGGGAGAAAAAATATCACAAGATGGAGAATGACAGGGAGTGAAAATCCAGGGCTGAGGACTTAGGAAACCAAAATGTGCCTGTGTTTGTCATAGTTATTGATTGTAAGCATTAAAAACTATTCTGGTTATCTTAAACTTAAAAAAAAACAAAAAAAACAAAAAAACAGATGTAGACAGCCTATCAGGTTCTCCCAGAATGGGTAGTTGCCTAGAGAACCAGAGTTGGGAAATAGGTGGGAAGAAAGGTAACTCTGGAAGATCATGAAACATAAAACTCTATAACTATCTCACATGTGAAATAAAACATTTATGCAATCCTACAGACACAGACATAAACAGACACATGGACCTAAACAGACACATGGACACTTGTGTATGTGAATATGGACATACACCTGAGCTTATTTTTTACTGATTATTTTATGTAAAGGAATACTATATAACCTTTATTATAGTTTTCTCTCTCATCATGCCTTGTTATAATTCCTTCCTGCCCAGTCTGATTAATGCTTTCTTTTTCCAATGGCTACATAATATTCCATGTATCATAATCTATTTATTTCCTTTATGGGTATTCATATTTTTCAACTGTCCTAAATTGATGTAATAAATATCTTTGCTCATGTTTTTATGAATTGGCTCTTTTATTTCTATAAAATAGATCCCCAATAACAGAATCATTAGAATTAATATTATATATTTTAAGTTTTAAACATTCACTATGTTAGTTTCTGAAACTTGTTAACACTTTATATGCCTACCAAAAATTTACAAAAATATAAACATATGCTTTACTCAATTCCCTCCCCTCTCTTGCCCCTTGAGCACCAGAATCTCCCTGATTAAAGTAAACACTTTCTTTTTGTTTCTTATCACCTAGCGTTCCAGAGTCAGTGTCTTGACTGTATCAGGCACCTGACTCCTCTGTGCTTGTAGAATGGGGACAGGAAGCATTTTTCTATCTCAGCTTTCTTATTTTATAGCAGGCATTGAATCTCATCAACACCTATAATATATAATAAATGATGTAACAGATAGGAAGCTA
Organism: Vulpes lagopus; assembly: GCF_018345385.1. Taxonomy (NCBI): domain Eukaryota; kingdom Metazoa; phylum Chordata; class Mammalia; order Carnivora; family Canidae; genus Vulpes; species Vulpes lagopus. The sequence continues at coordinate 92,508,086 of NC_054828.1, read as the reverse complement.
ATTTAAGTTCACCAATAAGATGTATAGCCAGGCATAATTAGTTTAGAAATTTCAAATTTCCTAGAATTCGAAACGCTATGTACCTATACCTAAACACCTCAGTCCAAAGGACACTGCTTTCCCTAGTGGAATGTCAGACTTTGACTTTTGAACTAAGCAGCTTAAAAAGATTTGAAGGAAATGAGGATATTCAAATCCTGAGTATGGCATGATCTTGAAGTTTAGTAAAAGCTGAAGCCAGCCACTGAGACAGTTGTGCTATTAAAAATAGCAAAATTTAGTTTAATTAGCTGACCCTATCTCAGCACTACAGACATTTTATTTTTATAATTTTTTTAAAGATTATTTATTTATTTATTCATGAGAGACACACACAGAGAAAGGCAGAGACACAGGCAGAGGGAGAAGCAGGCTCCATGCAGGGAGCCCTTTGTGGGACCTGATCCCGGGTCTCCAGGATCATGCCCTGGGCTGAAGGCAGCACTAAACTGCTGAGCCAACTGGGCTGCCACTACAGACATTTTAATAGCATAATTCTTCATCTGATGGAAGTCCTGTGTATTATGAAATATTTAACAGCAGCCCTGGCCTTTACCCTCTAGATAACAATGGCTGTCCCTACAAAATTGTTGCAAACTAAAAGGTCCCCCAACATTGCAAAACATCCCCTGGGGAACAGAATTTTTCCCTAGCGAAGTCATACTGCTTATTCTAAATAAAAAGAGAAGATTAGAGTTTGAAAATTTGTCCTATTAGGCCAATCTAGCTCACAATGTATAGTAATTCAGTTATGAATATTGTTAAATTTTGAGTTAGGGAGTACAGCTTGTTAAGTGAAAATCTACAACACTGCATTATTCTTTAAACAGACAAGCGAAACAAACAATAATATTGCTTTAGTTTTGTAAGGATTTTTATTTCCAACCGTTTTCTTATTTCTCTACAAGGCATTTGTAGGAAAGATTAAATTTTAAAGCAACATCACAAGCACTAATAATTTGAGCAGCTTTGGCTTGAAAGATGGCCAAATCTGAAGGATTTATAGTTAAGAAAGTCAGAAGAGTAGTAACTCTAAAGTCTATCGTCAGCAGAATTTTATTAAAACTTGGCAATGCATCTTGCCAAATACCTTGAAGGTCTCCATTCTGTTGTAAGATGAAGACTCTATGGACAAAGATTTATACAATAAAAAATTGATGATGAAGGCTGGGTATAAATGAGAGTAGTTTATCCCATAGTTTATTCTTTTATATTTAAAGACATACAAAAACAAATTTTAGTATATATATACAATTAATCAATAGTTATTTACTGAAAACCGTGTAAGTGCAGGTCAATATGATAGCTACTGTTGTTGTGGGGTCTGAGTAAGAAGATATAAGAAGATCTAAAATATCATATACTAGAATGTTCCCAAAGTACATATACAATGTCAAGGTGATGGCAAATGTATCTAAAGATAATGAATATATACTGGCCTTTACCATTAACTCAGATAAATGTCATCCAAAATTCTTAAAGGTAGCAGATATAGACTCCTTTGCAATTTCTTAGAAGTAAATATTTATTTTTATTTAAATTTTATCTCAGAAATAAATATTATTAAGAAAATAAATGGATTAAAACCATTGCATATGATATATAATCTGTTTATGTATCAAAAATTTTAATTTTGTTATCCCTAAGACACTTGACTTACAAAGTTTAAGTATCCTTTTATAATTATATTCTGCAACATAAATGCAAGGCAACTGGTAAATTTATATATGTTTATGCATATATATTTGGTAAAATTATATATGTATATATGTAAAATATACATAATACCTACATGTATATAAATGTATTGCTATTAATTTTCTGGTTTCCTATATGCAGAGTAAATTGCTAACTGCATAGAGCTAAGCTCTTAATAATACCACCCTTTTAATGAATTCAGTTAAATAGTTTGTTCATGGGACGCCTGCCTTTGGCTCAGGTCATGATCCCAAGATCCAGGATCGAGTCCCACATCATGCTCCTTGCAGAGACCCTAAATCTCCCTCTGCCTATGTTTCTGTCTCTAGAATAAATAAATAAAATCTTAAAGAAAAAAAAAAAAGGAAACACAGTCTTAACTTAGGCCCATGGACCTGAAATTGATTCCTGGACCAACTGGCTTTTGGCCACCAGAAAACCATCTCCTTTATCTCCTCATAAATATAGCTCAGTGAGACAGATCTGTATCTGGAAAGCTGTAGGAAAGGGTGTGTATGGGTCCATTTAGGACTGCAGATGTATCACAATCTGTGTAGTATAATTTTTACAATTGCCACAAGCCAGAAAGGAAGCATAATGAGAATTTTGGCAAAGAATTAGTGACATTAATTATTGATTTATTTATGTGTTCAGAGTTAAGCAGTAGAAGTCTATATTTCAAACCAACGAAATTACATTAGATCAAAAACAGCTACAGGAACTTGGAACTGGCAAAAAGTCATTAAATATATGCCTTTCATCTCTCTAGATCTAATAAAGAGATCTGATCAGTACTTACTAATCAGAGTTACGCCAAGGGCAATAATCAAACCCTATTTATAAGCAAAATTGATGCAGAGGGTTCATCTTACTGAATATGAAGAAACACAAAATAACCTAACAATATAAGGCTTATTAAAAATCAATACAGATTGAGGAAAAAAAGCATGTCATCATATACTAAGCAGAAGCAGATAACTAAAATAATTCACTACAAAAACAAACAAACAAACAAAAGACATGTAAAGGCATCATCTTTGTAGAAAATCACAAGTTGGAAACAAGAGAAAAAGTCAATTAGGTGAAATTAAAAGATAAGAATGGCAAGAAATTATAAACACCAAAATCAAAATAAAAAAGTCTCAACACAAATCAAGAGTTAACTTGTAGCTATCACTTAGTAATGGAATCTTGACTTAAAGAAAGTCTCATTTTTTGAAGATTTTCTCCAGAAAATCATCAGAGTATGCTTGATATGGTAAAAAAGAAATGAACTAAATTAAAATAATAATCATCATTGTAAAAAAAAAAATTAATCATCATTGTAATATTACAAAAAAAACTTCCTAAAATTCCTGATTATATCAACTAAAAGGGTTGCTCACATCCAAAGAAAAATAATACAATAACTATATCTTGTCATATTTCAATGTTTTTAAAAGCCATGATTACAAAGACAAATGCCTTTAGATATCTAGACATTAAACAAAGAAAATCAAATGTCCTACAAAGAAAATTAACAAAGTCAGCTGACATCAGACTTCTGATTATCACTCCATTTTGGGAAGTAGGAAAGCATCTCCAACAGATTCATGGAGAAAGATTGTATGCCAGTAAGTTTTCAACTAGTAATGTTCTCTTTCAAGTATGAAATCAACAGAAGTGAATTTCCCAGATGTGCCCTGTGTGAAATAAATACTCAAAGAAGTGAGTTAACAAGATATGTATGATAAAACAATACTAGAGAAATGATGAAATAAAATTCATTGCAGAAATTCCTCTTTTACTCCATTATTTAATCATACATCCTTAATATCCAAACTAAAATGTTTAGAATATTTGACATTATTCTTACAAAAGAGCCCTGTCCTCTTTATTTGACATCAAAGTAAATGGGCTTTCTAATATAAGTTATACCTATTATCTACATGTGACCAAGTGGTCACATCTCTGGAAACAAGCTGCAAAATTTTCCCTTGTCAGTATATTGCTTAATATGCAGTTACAGTCTGTATTAGTCAGAGTTCTCAAGGGAAAAAGAACCAATAGGAGGGATATATTTATTTTAAGGTGTTGGATCACATGATTTGGGACGGGCAAGTCTGAAGTTTGGTATACAGGCCGAAATTCTGCCAGCAGTAAGTACTGCAGTCTTGAGTCCAAGGCAGTCTGGAAGTTAAATTCCTTCCTTTTTGGGGGTCCCTCAGTCTTTTCTGTTAAAGCCTTCAACTGACTGGATGAGACCTACCCATGTTATGGAGATTAATCTAATTTACTCAAAGTCTACTTATTTATGTGTTAATCACATCTAAAAAAATACTTTTACAGAGACATTGAGACTAGTGTTGGACCAAAAAAAAAAAAAAAAAAAAGGTAACACAGGCTAGCCAAGCTGACACATAAAATTAACTATCACAATAGTTATATGATTCATAAGTCATTTTAAGTTTGATAAAAGAAGGCCTTGGGGATCGCTGGGTGGCTCAGTGGTTAAGTATCTGCCTTCGGTCCAGGGCCTGATCCTGGAGTCCCAGGATCAACCTACATCAGGCTCCCTGCATGGAGCCTGCTTCTCCCTCTGCCTGTGTCTCTGCCTCTCTCTCTTCCTCTGTCTCTAATGAATAAATAAATAAAATCGTTAAAAAAAATAAAAAGCAGGCCTTCTGATTTGTTTTTAGCACTCTTTACCCCCAGATTTATACATCCCACATAATATGCTATAAATAAGTATGTGTTGGTTGTCTGAATAGACAGAGGTTAACTATATGTATTGCCATAGAGTATTTTCATTATGCTATAAGAAATTCATAGGAGACAAATGAGGCTAAGTCTTTAAATGTAATTATATTTTCAATGCAAAAATTTAAACTAGGCAAACTTTTAAAATCAAACCTCTTGCTTTGCCACTGTAAACGATGGAAGTCATACGCAATGGGGTTTATTCTATATAAAGAAAATATATTCACACATCATACACACAGTTTCCCTACATTTCAATTTGTGATCATTCCCAAACCTTCATTTTGAGCTACTGGTATTCTGTGGAATGTTTCAATCTGATGGTACTCCTAGAAGCAAGTTTACATTTAGTTTCCATGGAACGAAATGAAGGAAGAATGAAACTTGTGTAATATTTATCCCACAACTGTTGAGTGCAGGAAGAACAGGAATTAGTTTAAGAAGAATGAGAAAGAAAGATTTTTTTTTTTTTTAAGTAGGCATGGAGCCCAGAGCAGGGTTCAAACTCACAACTATGATATCAAGACCTGAGCCAAGATCAAGAACCAGACATTCAACCAACTGAGCCACCCAAGCAACCCAAGAGAAAGGACAAATATTGATAAGAGTGGGAATACCTAGAATGTTTCGGAGCTTGACTACTGGATCACATGGTAAGAGTATGCAGCTTTGTAAGAAATTGCCAAAGTCTCTCCTAAAATGATGTATGATTTTCCATCTCTACCAAAAATGAATCAGGGCTGCCACTATTGTGTCATCTACTTGGCAACCGATATTACAGTTTTTAGGATTTTAGCCATTCTAATAGTTAGGTTGTGGTATCTCATTTTAATTTGCATCTCCCTAATTGTGAATGATGCTGAGAATTTTTTCTTATTCCTATTTTTCCATCTCCTTCGGTGAAGCATATGTTCAGATATTTGCCCATTTTTAATCGAGTTTTTCATTTTCTTATTGCTCAGTTTAAAAGATTTCATTTATTTATTCATGAGAGATACAGAGACAGAGGCAGAGATACAGGCAGTGGACGAGGCAGGCTCCCTATGGGAAGCCCGATGAGGGACTTGATCTCAGGAGCCTCAGATCATGCCCTCAGCTGAAGGCAGTGCTCAACCACTGAGCCACCCAAGAGTCCCTTACCATATAGTTTTAAGAATAGTTTACATAGGTCCTTTAACAGATAAATGTTTTGTAAATACTTTCTCCTAGTCTGTGGCTTATCTCTTCATTCTCTTGTCTTTCATAGAGAAGTTTTTAATTTTAATGAAGTCCAATTTATTAATTTTTAGGCATTGTGTTTTAATGACATATTTTAAAATTCATTACCAAACCTCAGGTCATACAGATTTTCTCATAGTTTTTTTATAGAAATTATATATTTTTTCATTTTATATTTAGATCTAGGATCTGTTTTGAATTCATTTTTGTGAAAAGCATAAACTCTGTTTCTAGGCCTTTTTTAATATATTATTTCCAATTGTTCTATCACTGTATGTTGGAAAGACAATCCTGTATCCATTGCATCATCTGTGTGCCTTTGTCAAAAATCAGTTCACTATGTATGTGTGAATCTATTCCAGGGTTATTTTGTTCCATACATGCATGTATTCTTTCACCACTAAAATGGTATCCTCATTACAACAGTTTCATAGTTAGACTTCAATTTTTTTGTGTGTGACTCTTCCAGCTTTCTTCTTTTAATTGCTGTTCTACTTTCCACATGTAGGTCTTTTTTTTTTTTTTTTTAGGTCTTTTTTTAGAATAAGTTGTTGATATATATTAAGTGGCTGTGATTTTGGCTGGAATGGCACTGATCCCATTGATTGATTTGGGAAAACTAATGCCTTGATAATACTTGTAATATATGAACATAGAATATATCACATTTATATCTCATTTGATTTATTTCATTTGTCTTTTTTTCTGCATACGTATCCTGTACATATTGTCTTTTTTCTGCATACAGATCTTGCACATATTTTGTTAGATTTATAGCTAAATAGGTCAATTTGTGCTGCTATTGTAAATGATACATAGCCTTCTAATTTCAAAGCCAGCTTGCTTATTGCTGGTAAAAAGTAAAGTGACTGGTATTTGTATATTGATCTTCTATCCTGTGACCCTGATAAGTCATTGTTTCCAGGAGTTTTACTGTACAATCGCTGATATTGTCTACATAGACAATAATGTCATCAATTAATAAAGACAATTTTCTTTCTTTTTTCCAATCTGTTTACCTTTTGTTTTCCTTGTTTTATCATGCCAGTTAGAATGCTCAGTACAACATTGAGTAAGAGTACTGAAAGATCTCTGTGCCTTTGTCCCTGTCTTAGATGGAAAATGCCTAGTCTTTTACCAAGAATGATGCTAAATGTAGGTGATTTTGCAGATATTCTTTATGAAGTTGAGAAAGTTCTCATCTATTTCTAGTCTGTGTATAATTTTATCATAAATATGTGCTGCATTTTGTCACATTTTTTTTGTCTGCATCAACTGGTATGATGGTATGATTTTTCTTCTTTAGATATGGTGGATTACATTAATGTTGAACCAGCTTTGCTTATCCCACTTGGGGTGTATAATTCTTCTATATTGTTGATTCTGTTTACTATTTTTTTTGAGATTTTGCATATATGTTCATGAGGAATACTGGACTATAGTTTTCTTGGAAATCTTTATCAGGTTTTGGTTTAGGAACTATTTCCTCTATTTTCTGGAACAGATTGTAGAACTGGAATTTTCTGGAATAGAGTGGGATTTTTCTGTAGAAAATTCATACATTATTTTCTATAAATGTTTGGTAGAATTTATAAGTGAAATTACCTGTGCTTGTTTGTTTTATGAAAGAAGGATATTAATTAGTGATTCAATTATTTTTTTTTCAATTCTTAAATAGATACAGCATACTGAAGTTATCTATTTCTTTTCATCTGAGTTTGGTAGTTTTCTTCAGAGGAATTGTTCTATTTCACATAGGATATCAAATTTTGGTTGTAGTTGTTCATAATACTCCTTCATTATCCTTATAACATCCGTTTGTTGAACAGTAATGGACTCATTTTTATTTTACTCCTTTTTTTCTTGGTTAACCTTCCTAGAGGTTGATCGATTTTATTTATTTTTTCAACAGAATATGTTTTGGTGTCTTTATATATCTCTATTGTTTCCTATTTTCAATTTTATTGATTTCTTCTATAAGTTTATTATTTCTGTTCACCACCTGCTTTAGGCTTAATTTTATCTTTATTAGAATTCTTAGAAATCTTAATAGATTTGGGTCATTAAGATATTGTAAGGGATAAAGATTATTTATATTAACTATGGAAGAGTTTAGAATTTCAAGCTTTATATTTTGAAATTTTAATTAGTAATATCAAATTCTTTTGGCCTCTTGATCTTTTTTTTTTCCAGCCACTATAAAGTATTCTTTACCTTTCTTTAAAAAGTTAAGATGAATAATTTCCTTCTCATTGAATACATAGTGCTAAGTATAGAGTTCTGTCATATCTTGACCGAACTATTGTATATCTCTGCTTTATTACTCAACTCTGTCTTCAACGTTGCTGCCCAAGTTTATGTAGACAAGAATGAGTTTTTTATTGTGGAATGTTTTTTGTGGAATGTTTTGCTAACCTCTGGTCTCTGCTACAGAGGTTAATATCAAGTATCTTGCTATGGTATTGATACATTATTTATGACATTTCCTTTTAATATGTACTGACTATTTCAGTGTTATGCCCCACTGTTGTGCATCACAATACTGTTCTGCTATAATGAATGTATCAAAATGTATACACTTGATTTTCACTTTTTTGACATTACATATGTAAGCCCTATGGTACATCACTCTCTTCTACCCTCTCCTTATCAGTCTTAAATTTCATCACTGAAGAATTACCTCAAGTGTCCCCTTATTTGTAAAGCATTCCCTAATCACTTTCTTCTTTGGGCAAAATGCTCCCTTTTCCTGATATCCAATATATTTGAAAAATATTTACATATCATAGGAAAGCAACCTATTGTGTTGTTTCTCCTCCCGAAGGTGATAATCTCATTTCTAAAGTATGAAAATTATGTAGATAGTAATCTTGGTATATATGATAACCTATATTTAAAGTGGAATATTCCCCGAGTCTTTATTCTTTCAACAGTGGTATTATTGCAATTTAGAAAGGCCTGATACAAATGATTATACAGTTTTATTGTATGGAATATGCTTAGGAGCTTCAGAAAGCTTCTTCTACTTTTCCTGAGTCCTTTTAAGTTCCTGATCAGAGTGAATGAATAAGCTACGTAAGTCACAAAACTATCCTTCAAGCATGGTATAAGAGTTCAGATTGGAAAGAGGAAGTGCACTGACTTAATTGTACATTAATTGGAAATTACCATTATAGATTTTCTGAGATAGGATATAGGGAAGAGAAGTAAACACAAGGACTCCTATACATAATTATGGGTATGAGGCACAAAGCATTGCTAAGTGATAAATAAAACAGTGAAATTAGGGAGACAAAAGTTTACATGGTAATTTCACTGGTTATTTCAGAAAAACCAAGACTGAGAAAGAAGAAAGAATAGAGATTATATTTTCTCTAATGGATTCTGATTCTTTTTTAAGTACACATTTGGGTATTAAAAAAAAGACAAAAATTGAACTAGTATCATCAACCTTATCAGTTCAAAGTATAAGAAAAATGTTCAAAGTGTTTAGTTGTTTCTCTTTTTTATAATAACGTAGTAACTCTTTTATTCAAATGAATTCTACACTTGACAGCACAGCTCCTATTCCTAGTTATAAAACAAATGCAGAATTAGTGTGTGGTCATTTGTACCTCATTAGATTAGTCACTAATGCCTGTCCTTTAAATTAAAAGCCATATAATTACTGTTACCATTTAATGAAGTCACATAATATGTTAGTCATTCAATTAATATGCTTTCTGTTAAAATCACCAGGGGTTCAACATAAGGTATTCTGTCTCATTTATCTGAGAGAACACATGGCTGTTAAATGGACAACTGTGGAGGTATGTAACTCAATGACCCTCTGTGTGGTCAATGAATTATTCATTGCAGCGGAAAAGATTACTTTAAATGGATATTAAATCCCATGGAAGGGACTAAGGTTTTCAAAATACTTCACAGATGAAATAAGACTTCCTATCAAGTCACTGGCAGTGCCTGATTTACCAACTGGTCTATGAGATAAGAGTTGTACTCTATTAATTCAAGAGCCCACTCACTATAATGTAATTTCTGAAAGAAAAAATAATGCTCTTCCTATTTTTTTATATTTCTCCTGACTCCTTAACTCAGTTTCCTACATTTACAAATAAACCACACATTCTACAGATATTAATAAAAGATCCCTTCTCCATTTCTTTATATTTGTTTCTTGATAAAACACTATCATCTTTCAAAACATAGGTCAATTATTGCCTTCATAATACTTTCCTATGAATATAACCAGTTTCCAATCTTGTGTGTGCATGTTTGTGTGTGTGTGTGTGTGTATAATTTTCTTGCTTATCATTTAAGGCATCACTTCTTTCTTTTTTCTCCACATCCAAGCCAACACTTGTTTTTTCTTGTCTTTTCATTCCAGACATTCTGACAGGTGTAAAGTAATGTATCATTGTGGTTTGGATTTGCATTTCCCTGATGATTAGTAATGTTAAGTACCTTTTCATGCATCTGTTGGCTATGTCTATGTCTTCCTTGGAAAAATATCTATTCTGATCCTCTAACCACTCTTTAATTGAATTATTTTGGGGTTTTTGGTGTTGAGTTTTATAAGCTCTTTACATATTTTGGATATTAACTTGCTATCAGATATATATCATTTGCAAATACTTTTACCAATTGAGTAGGCTGGCTTTTTTGTTTTATTGATGGTTTCTTTCGCTGTGCAAAGGTTTTTTTTTTAAGATTTTATTTATTTATTCACGAGAGACACACACAGAGAGAGAGGCACAGACACAGGCAGAGGAAGAAGCAGGCTTCATGCAGGGAGCCTGACATGGGACTTGATCCCGGGTCTCCAGGATCACACCCTGGGCTGAAGGCAGTGCTTAACCACTGAGCCACCGAGGCTGCCCCTGTGCAAAGGTTTTTAATCTTCATATAAATCCCAAGAGTTTATTTTTGCTTTTTCCCCCCCTTGCCTTAGGATACATATCTAGAAAAAACGTACTTATCCAAAGAAGACAAGAACATTAATTCTAAAAGACAAATTCACCTCTATGTTTAGAGCAGGATTATTTACAATAATAAAGATACAATGTAGCTCAAGTGTCCACTGGCAGATGAAGGGATAAAGAAGATGTGGTGTATATATATGCAATGGAATATTAGCCATCAAAAAGGATAAGATCTTGCCATTTGTGACAATATGAATGGACCTAGAGGGTATTATGCTAAATGAAATAAGTCAGAATATGATTTCACTTATATAGAATCTAAAAAAATAAAAACAGAATCAGACTAGAAATAAAGAGAACTGATGGTTGCCAGAGGGGAGAGAGATAGGCAGATGGGCAAAATTTGTAAAGGGGAGTGGGAGATACAAGCTTCCAGTTATGGAATGAATTAAGTCATGGGAATAAAAGGTACAGCATAGGGAACATAGACAATGGTATTATAATAACACTGCATGATGACAGATGGTAACTACACTTATGGTGAGCACAGCATAACATGTAGAATTACTGAATCACTATGCTGTACTTCTGAAACTAATGTAACATTGTGTGTCAATTATATTATCAATCTATCAATATCTGTAGATACATATCTGTAGATAGATAGATAGATAGATAGATAGATGCAGATGTACTACGCATTACTCCATGCAAATGCTTTAAAGTTGATGTGCTATGGGTCTCACTCTCACCCTTCTACTTACTTTCTCTCTCTGTCTACTGCCATGGTAATTATAGAAGTACAAGTCAAGAGGAAATGCTACTAGGCTGAATCCTTGATGGATTAAAATGAACAGAGCTAGAGGGCCAATTGCTGTTCAACTTGTGGTTTGAGTGGGAAATAAATACTGTATTATTGTGGCACTGAGATTTTGGGGTCATTTGCAACATAAAGTGGCTTAGCGAGGTAGCCACATATAGGTTTACAACCTAATATTACCTATTTCTCATTCTGTTTTCTTTTCTCTTTAGCTTAACAACTTTATAATATATGAAGCATTTCTTTTTAATTAAAGTTTTCTTATTTGTTTCTCATTTTCTCTCTAACAGCAAGAAGAAATTGAACCAGAGGGTGCACAGGCTATAAGGAAGTACTAGAAAGTAGGAAAATATATAAAATATACTAGGGAATTTACCTAACTATTGACTGTAAAATAAATTTATATTTTCATTTATGGTTTTATTTTTTCCTCCAAAGAAGGTAAACTAAATTTCAAGGCCAGTAGTGTTTAATATGAGAGATGCTAGATACAGGTAACTATTTCAATTTAATTATAACAAAATAAAATTAAATTAAAATTCATTGCCTCAGTCACACATTTCAAGTGCTCAGTAGCTATATGAAGTCAGTCAGTGTTGACTGTATCAGTCAGAATTGAAGATACAGATTATTTCCATCATTGTAGGACATTGTATTGGACAACATGGTCTTGATAACAATAGGAGAGACAATAGGAGAGAGGAAAGAATGCTTATCCAGGAGTTGAAGCAATTTCATCATATTGTAGGTGGGGTATTATAAGTGCTAAACACATTCAATTTCTAAGAAATAATTTATCGTTACTGTAAAAATTGAGCGCTGAATACCAAAAGAACAGAAATTACTTCTAAAGTGATGAATTCTCTTAAAATTAGAAACTTTAGAGAGATAGCATAGTACAGTGCTTAAAACTGTAAACTCTACTGCTGTTGTGTCTGGTTATCAGCTCAATAACCTTTGGAAATTACCCTTCTATGCCTTGGCTTTTTTGTCTGTAATGTGTGATGACAGTGGTACCTAGATCATAGGTGCATGTGAGGATTAAATTATGCGCAAAACTCTTAAAACTGGGAGTATATTGGTATCTGAAGAAGGAGGCAAGTTGTATACACCATTGAAATTGGATTACTAGAGTTTTGATAGCATTAAATGGGTCATTCACTTTCCTCTGGCTTTGTCCAAGCAACCTCCCTACAATGAATGATTAGGAGTAAGTTGATGTGATTATCATATCTTCAAATGAAGAGAGGCCACTGCATTTATGAGATCAGCAGATGATTAGGTGCCTTGGGAACATCTAATTGAAGAATAAAGAAGACTTAGTATGCAAATGCTCTATTACCCATAGGAAGAGGGAAAACAGAGACATCAGGAATTCAGTTCAATCTTATAAAATCTCCCTAACATAAACTGAAAATACCAATCAATCCATCTTTTCAGTCAGTTAAATGATTTTATGAATCTATTGTGACAGTTTTAAATAATTATCTCATTCATTTATTAAATACACATGTGAATATCTCCTTTTTAAAATTCATTGCAATAAACATCTACAAGTCCTTTATGTAAGCTTCTGTTTCAAACCCAGATTAGACTTGGAATGGAATCCTAGATGTCAAAGTAAATATATGGTTCTGTAGTTTTAATTTTTGTTATCAGAGAGATTGTACAATCTACTGTAAATACTTCACTGTGTCTAGAACTATATTTATGCAGACATTTATTTTGTAGGTTATTTATATAGGGTTATTTATATAGTGCTTAAAAATAAGCACTGCTACTAAAACTAAAATTCAGATTTGAAAGAAATTTAATGTCTTTGTGTAGAAATCCTTATTTCTGTCTGTTGTACATGGGGGTAAAAGAAAATAAGTAACTAATAGTAGAATAAAATCACAACAGGGAATGCTGAATAGAGGCTGAATCACCTCTTGAGAAAAAGTAGATGGCTTGAAGAAATATCTTATTTATCATCTCCTACTGACTACAAGAACATAAAAGCACACATAGTTTGTGATAATCACTCCTGCTTCCCACATATTTGGCTTACAAAGCACAATCATGAATAGCAAATATACCCAACAATATATGTTTATGTCATATACTTCTTTCAAACATCTTTTGGTAATGTGTCTATGTATGTAGAAGTCAATAATTTAAAATTGTGCATTTGTAAGCCTGGATTGATACTAAAATTTTATATTTTCAGAGATTTCCAACTGAATGAGTTTTGGAATAGAATTATACTGACTTTTATCACCCAGAAGCTACTGAAGAAGGACTACAGCCACTGCAGAGGAAATGTAAAATACTTGAAACTTCTGGGTATTCTGAACTGTATCTTTCCTATTTTGATTGTCTATGAAGTGCAAAAGAAAGAATAAACATTTATCAAGAATGATTCAACACACACACACACACACACACACACACACACACACACACCCCAAAACCAAACAAACAAAAATATCTACTCTATTTCTATGGAGAAGAAAGTTGCTAGTTTTGATCATTCAAATTACTTATCTACACAATACACAATTTTTAATAGTGGTCCCTCTATTACATTTCACTGATATAGACATAAGTATGAAATAAATAACTTTGTAGTTAAAACATGTAAATATGTTTTATGGCTCAAAGTGATTGACTTATTTCTTATCCATGCTGTAATAGTTTCTGGCAAATCAGAGAGAGGTACAATTATGGTGATACTGACACGAGTAAATAATCTCAACGATCTAACAAACATTTTGTTAAGTCCCTTTGTAATGGATTTTAATTCTCAGTGAAAATATATTTAATTTAATATTAAAATAGAAATAAACTGTTAGATACTTCTGAGGAACAAGACAGGTTAAGGTATAATTCTCTTTGTTCAATGTTGCCACAGCTCTGGGCATGCTAGACATTTAACAATTTTGATGATTATGAAGACGAAGATGATGATATATCAAATCATAAAGCAAATATTGAACACTCTGTGTACAATTGTACATATCAAAAGGACATAGTATATGCTTATATTTGTGTAATCAAATATTCCACAAATCATCTGGTTTTCCATTTCTACCAAGTGTCTATATGTTATATATATATGACTCAGTGAAAAAAAAAATCGGGAAAGATATATAGTGTAATTTATCAGTGTAGTGTAATTAGTGTAGTTTATTTTTTTCTGAATACCTGCAATAATCAAGTATAATCTAATAGAAACCTAAGAAATTAAATAAAATAAGTTATTGACTTTCAATAAAAATGAAAAATTGGCTTACAAAACAGACTTAGAGTCAAATTAATAACACAGAGTTATAGTCCTATAAACTGATTATTAAATGATTCAGAAATTATTGTTTCCAGAAGAATTTTGAGAGAAAGAATGTATTTTGGAGGAAGAGAATCAGTAACAGGAGCTAAGTACATCACTTGAATTGATAAAGCATGAAATGACAGTTATGTTGCCTAGAAATACTTAAGTATATACCCTAAGCTGCCGAAATATTGAAAGATGAGGATGCCTAAGTGGCTCAGTCAGTTAAGCATTTGCCTTCTGCTCAGGTCATGATCTCAGGGTCCTGGGATCCAGCCCCACAAGGGGCGCCCTGTTTAGCGGGGAGCCTGCTTCTCCCTCTCCTCCCTGCTTATGCTCGCTCTTGTTATCTCTCTCAAATAAATAAAATCTTTTTTAAAAATGTGGAAAGCTATATATGAGAACTTAGCTGCCAATTCAGTTGCCTCTACTTCTATCCTCAATCATTCTTTATTCTATCATTCCAAAAAAAGAATATAATCACATCCATGTTGTTAATTCTGACTAGACTGGGAAGGAATAGGGAATTCCTACTTTGATTTTGTGCTTCTTATTCTTTTGCAAAAATTCTGCAAAATACCTTAAAAAGTAAAGGCAAAATACAAAAAGTGGAATTTGAGTGTGTTCGTGTAAAAACTTCAGAAAGGTAAGAAATGAATGAAAATTATCCTTTTTAATAAAAGTGAATTTAAAAAAAAATAATCAGAATGAGTTTGTGTGTGATTTCGAGGGAGGAAAAAGTGTCAATGAAAAAACCAAGGATATGACTTAAACTAATTTGCAGAGTTGAAAAATAAAAGAGCAATGATGGATATAGCTATCAACTTTAATAACTGGTGAAACTCTAAGAAAGAAGACTATGATGATCAAATGTGAAGAGAGGAGATTGGACAGCATGATTGTGGGAAGATGAGTGGGCATGTGCTGTTTACCTGGCAAAATGGAAGGAAAGGAGACATAATATAAGTAAGGCTGTAGGTGGAACGGCAGGTTGTTGTCTAGGAATTAGAGTCATATCCTCTATCATTTTTCTGGGACATATGTTTTGGAATTGTTTTCTATTATAAGAGAGGAATTTGTGATTATGAATGCTAAGAGAAGAAATATAATCTGAAGACTCCACACAGGCACACTTGTGGCCATCCTATGCTTTTGTTATATCTCAAGAGTGTTATATCATATCTTGCATATGGGTGCTCAAAGATGACTATATAAAAAGCAAAACCTCGGGATCCCTGGGTGGCGCAGCGGTTTGGCACCTGCCTTTGGCCCAGGGTGCGATCCTGGAGACCCGGGATCGAATCCCATGTCGGGCTCCCGGTGCATGGAGCCTGCTTCTCCCTCTGCCTGTGTCTCTGCCTCTCTCTCTCTCTCTCTCTCTCTCTCTCTCTCTGTGTGTGTGTGTGACTATCATAAATAAATAAAAATTAAAAAAAAATAAAGATCTTTAATAAAAAATAAAAAGCAAAACCTCTTAAAGAAAAAGAATAACTAAATTGGACTTTCCAAACCCTAGTAGGTTTGTTGACAACACAGAGGCTTCCATTCTTCTTTATTTTCTCCATGATATTTGTTTCTATCTTTCTATAACTCTTACAAATGTTCTGAAAGTTAGAGAGAGACTTGGCATCATGGACATGGAATGTGTACACAGCTGTCCAGGATCCTGTGAGCTCAGATAAACTGGAACTCAATATAATGTTCTGCTGTTGCAATCCTGAAATTCTTTAAAACAATTTTTGAACCAGAGGTCCCACACTTTCATTTTACACTAGGCCCCACAAATTCGATAGCTATTCATTACTAAGGGATAAAGAAGAATGAAGTTTCTTCAGGTACCTGCGTGTCTCAGTAGATTAAGCCTCTGACTCTTGATTTTGGCTCAAGTCATTATCTCAGGGTCATGAGACTGAGCCCTGCATCAGGCTCTGAGCTCAGTGCAGAGTCTACTTGTCCCTCTACCTCTGTTCTTCCCCCTCTTCTCTGCATGCTCTCTCTCTCAAATAAATAAACTCTTTTAAAAAAGAGAAACAAGTTTCTTGATATTAGAAGCCTCTTTTCGTTGTTATAAACCGTTTATAAATCAATACTATTTGTATTAAATTGATTAACCAAGGATTTTTCTTTGTGCACCATAACATTTCATATCTTTCAATCTTATTAACAAGAACAAAATGAATACCATTATTATCAAATGTATCTCTCCATTATAATGATGTTATGTAATTAGAGGTTAATGTCTTAATTTGAACAAAGATCATAGATATACTTGGCCAACATTTGAAGATTTCTCATTTTCTTCTTCCCACAACCATTCCTCTGCCCACCACAAAAGGTTTAGTCTGCATATCTAGACTGAAATTTTAACATTTTGTGTCATGAGTCCTTTTGAGAAAAAGATTGAGGATACTGAGCCTCTCCCTAAATACATGTATACATGTGTATGACTAGTATATAGTTGATTCAACATTTGGTAGAACCCAAAACATGAATTCACATTTACAAAATTTCTAATGAGAAACATCCATTATTCCTTCTGATCATGTGCTCCATTCTTCCCTATACCATATTCACTCTAATTCTGCATTAAACTGAAATAAAAAAATTGTGCCTAACCAGGACTCAACGAGAGGGGAAAAATTCAGGTTACAGAGATGTGTTTTATGTTACCAATCACAAAATGCTGACTCAAAATAAAAACTGACAAGCACCTAATATCTATAGCTTTCACATCTTCCCCAACCTATTCACTAACTTTTCACCACTTGTAAACAATTACACTGTTGAGTATAAATACATTTCTCCCCAAGAAACCTGAGATTTTGAACTGCTGCTGTCTTATAAAATATATTTCTACAGAGAGAATGGATTTGGGGGGGAAGGTAAATCCTTTCTGAGGAACTGCATTTTGTCACATGCAATGATTTATTCTGTCAGGAAAATAGATTCTATGAAGTACTATAAGCCCCTTTGGCAAGAAAATTCATTTAGTCAAAACCTTTAATCTATCCTGGTGACAAAATTCTCTCTTTAGTTTATTGCTTAAAAATTGAGTTCTATAATTTCCATGCACTTTTGCAAAAAAAATGATAATCATACAGTGATCTTGGGTCATATAAAAAGAAATTGATCACTATGTAAGAAGTGAGATTTTATGTATTAAAAATGGGTGGTTACTTTTGGTGTAAATATACATCTTTCTCCAAAATGTTTGAGCATTATAATTTATTCCCCATAAAGTCTTCTTTAAGTCTGCATATCTCAAAACAAGGGCAATAACTTTAAATGGCACAATTGTCATTTAATGTTTCTTATGCTAAAACTAACTTTTCTAATTTCCGTAAAAAAATACCAGAACATGGCCAAAGAGTAGGGGTTCTCATTTCCTCTGGTCTTCCAAATTTAGCTAGATAATTTTCAACCTATCCTGAACAGCTATGAATTTAACCTGAAATGTACAGAAAGAACAACTGGAATGGTACAAAGAGAAGTGTCCACTTTTTGCAAGGTAGGAGTGCGGAGAAGAGAAACAGAGCGGATATATCAGAAGGTAAACGTTGGGCAGTGGGGCAGCCTCTGCAATCTGGCTGCAGGAAAGTGATAGAGCCCTGGGGCACAAAAGCGGAACCTTTAGAAACTGCTCCTGAAAAAGTCTTCCCCACCTGAAAAGTGCTCAGTGATGAAACAGGGCAGATTCTCAGGAGGGGAAGTGAGGTCTTGATATTCCCAGAGGCACAGAAAGAACAAGGGCTCCTAAACCGACAAAATTCTCAAGCATTGTAGTGGGAAATAGGTTTAGGTCAGTGAGCCTGGGAGAAAGTTCAACATATGCCATAAACCAAAAAAACCCAGTCAGATCTGGGGACAACTGTTGGCTGTGGGTCCCTGTAATGGACTTGAATGCAGCAACCCTCTGACTGCATCTGAGAGAGGCAGAGTGAGTGTGCACTGGAGCAGGTGAACGCTCTCCACCCAGGGCCTGGCAATGGAGGGAAGTGGGCTATCTTCCATTCCCTCCAGGAGGGATGGAACTGATGACTGTACAAGGCGGCAAAAGCTCTCCTGCCACCCGACATCCATCAAATTCTACAGATCAGTGCCCCTACTCTTGTGCCCAGGAGGATCTGAGCCAGTGTGCATTAAGACTGCAGTTCTGTACACGCTGGGAGCTCCTGGCTCCCAGCTGGAGATCTGGCTGCCACCACTTTTTTTCCTCCATCCACCCTGGAGTGACATGGCCTCCAAGGAACAAAGGCCTCCCAAGGCAAAGAGCTCACACTGAACCTGGCCACCTGGCAAGAGGTGGGGCAACTCAGCTCAGGCACAGACACCTGAGAATCCGTGCATTAGGTTCCTACCCCAGAAGATCAGCTGGAAGAACAAGGGAAGAGTGAGTTTATTGATCAAGCAGCACTGGGAAGCTCCAGAACTGAGGGAAAATAGTATGTAGAACTCGAGATTCTTTTTCTTATGATTCATTTATCTTTCAGGTTAAAAATTTCCAATATTCTTTCTTTTTTCCTGTCTTAACTATGATACTTTAACAACTCTTCATTTTTAGATATTTTTCCTTTTTGACTTTCATATTTTTATAATTACATGTCATAGATATATTCACTTTTGGCTTCCTTTCAATGTATTCAATTTAATTTTTGTCAACATATAAGTCTGTTTTTTTTTTTTTAATTTTGGAATTTAGTACCTTCTAACACATAGACCAAAATACACTCAGAACCAAGTGGAGCACTCTGTGAGATTATATTCTCTCTTTCTTCCCATTTCTTGTCTCCTTGTCTTTTTATTTTGTTTTGTTTGTTGTTTTTGCTATTGTTTCTTATATAAGTTTTGCTTTTTTAAGTAAATTTGGAATTTAGAACCTACTTACATACCAACCAAAACACACTCAGAACCAAGAAGATCACCATCTTGGTCCATTCTGTGAAACTATATTCTCTCTCCCACACCATCCCCCCTCTTTTTTGAAATTCTTACTATTGTTTTTTAATTTTTTTCTTCACTTTTGTTGTTGTTTCTCTGATTTTCTGGACCCTAACCCCTTCAAAATTGTCTAGGGTGTCTTTTGCTTAGGTTTGTGGTTGATGTTTTTTACTCTGTTCACTCATACAGCGATTCTGCACTGAACAAAATGACTAGAAGGAAGAAGTCACCACAAAAGAAGAACTGGAAGTAATACTTTCTGCCTCAAATCTAATGGGTATGGAGTTAAGTAAAATGTCAGAAATAGAATTCAAGATTACAATTATAAAAAAGCATAAATTATGAAAATTATGAGAAAAGCATAAAAGACTAGAGATTCTCTTACTGCAGAATTGAGATCTAAGCAGGCCAAAATTAAAAATGTTTTAACTGAGATTCAGTCTAACCTGGATGTTCTAACAGTTAGGGTTAATGAAGCAGAAGAGCATGAGTGTCATAGAAGACAAGTTCATGGAAAGGAAGGAAGCTGAGGAAAAGAGAGAAAAACAACAAAGAGCCCATGAGGAGAGACACTGAGAATTGTGATAGTTTTAGAAATAATAACATCTGTTTTACTGGGATTCCAAAGGATAAGGAGAGAGATATGTTTAAACAAATCACAGCTGAGAACTCCCCTAATCTGGGGAAGGAAACAGGCATTCATATCCAAGAAACAGAGAGGATCCCCCCACCAAATCAACAAAAACTAATCAATACCTGGACATATAATAGTGAAGCTAGCGAACTTCAGAGATAAAGAGTAAATCTTAAAGCAGCTTGAGACAAGAGATTCCTAACTTTAATGAGAAGAAATATCAGATTAACAGTAGACATATCCACAGAGTTCTTGCAGGCCAGAAAGGGCTGGCATGATATAGTCAGGGTACTAAAAGAGAAAAAAATATGCAGCCAGGAATACTGTCTTCAACAAGGCTGCCATTCAGAATAGAAGGAGAGATAAAGAGCTTCCAGGATAGACAGAAATGGAAAGAATATGTGATCACCAAACCATCTCAGCAAGGAATATTAAGGGGGACCCTGGGAGTGAAGAGGGAGCCCAAAGAAACAACCTTCAGAAATAGGAACTGTATAGGTAGTACTATGACACTAAATTCATATCTTTCAGTAGTTACTCTGAACATGAATGGGCTAAATGATCCAGTCAAAACCAACATGGTATAACACTGGATAAAAAAGCAAGACCCATATATATGCCATCTAGAAGAGACTCATTTTAAACCTAAGGACTCCTTCAGACTGAAGATGAGGGGGTGGAAAACATTTACCATGCAAACGGACCTCAAAAGAAAACTGGGGTAGCAATCCTCATGAAATAAATTTGATAAGCCAAAACCTGTATTAAGAGATGAAGAGGGACACTATATCATAATTAAAGGGTATATCCAACAAGAATACCTAACAATTATTAATATTTATGCCCCTAATGTGGGAGGAGCCAATTCTATTAACCTATTAACAACTGAAATAAAGAGACAAGTAGATAATACATCAATAGTAGGAGACTTCAACATGGCACTCTCAGCAAAGGACAGATAACCGAAGCAAAACATCACCAAAGAAACAAGGGCTTTGAATGACACACTAGACCAAATGGATTTCACAGATATATACAGAACATTCCATCCTAATGCAACTGAATACACATTCCTCTCAAGTGCACATGGAATTCTCCAGAATAGACCACATACTGGCTCACAAATCAGGTCTCAATTGATACCAAAAGATTGGGATTGTCCCATGCATATTTTCAAACCACAATGCTTTGAAACTAGAACTCAATCACAAGAAAAATTTGAAAGGAACACTTGGAGGTTAAAGAGCATCCTACTAAAAAATAAATGGGCCAACCAAGAAATTAGAGAAGAATTAAAAAGATTCATGCAAACTAATTAAAATGAAAACACTATTCAAATCCTTCAGGATTCAGCAAAAGTAGTCCTAAGAGAGAAATACATTCCAATACAAGCCTCCCTCAAAAAATTGGAAATGTCTCAAATACACAAGCTCACCTTACACCTAAAGGAACTGGAGAAATAGCAGCAAATAAAGCCTAAACCAAGCAGGAGAAGAGAAATAATAAAAACTAGAGCATAAATCAATGAAATAGAGACCAGAAGAACTATAGAACAGATCAACAAAACCAGGAGCTGATTCTTTGAAAGAATTAATAAGATAGACAAACCCCTAGCCAGACTAATTAAAAAGAAAAGAGAAAAGACTCAAATTAATAAAATCATGAATGAAAGAGGAGATAACACAACCAATACCAAGGAAATACAAACTATTTTAAAAACGTACTATGATCTATTATATGCCAACAAATTAGGCAATCTGGAAGAAATGGATGTGTTCCTGGAAATCTACAAATTACCAAAACTGAAACAGGAAGAAATAGAAAACCTGAACAGGCCAATAACCAGGGACGAAATTGAAGCAGTCATCAAAAACCTCCCAAGATACAAAAGTCCAGGGCCAGATGGTTACCAGGGGAATTCTACCAAACATTTAAAGAAGAAATAATACCTATTCTACTAAAGCTATTTCAAAGGATAGAAATGGAAAGAATACTTCCAAACTCATTCTATGAGGACAGCATTACTTTGATCCCAAAACCAGACAAAGCTCCCACCAAAAAGGAGAATTAGCAATATCCCTGATGAATGTGGATGCAAAAATTCTCAACATGATAGTAGCCAATAGGATCCAATAGTACATTAAGAGAATTATTCACCATGACCAAGCGGGATTTATCCCTGGGATGCAAGGCTGGTTCAACATTTGTAAACCAATCAATGTGATGTATCACATTAATAAAGGAAAAGAGAACTGTATTATCCTCTCAACAGATGCAGAGAAAGCATTTGACAAAATACAGCACCCTTTCCTGATTAAAATTCTTCAAAATATAGGGACAGAGACAACATATCTCAATACCATAAAAGCTATCTCTGAAAAGTCCACAGCAAATATCATTCTCAATGGGGAAACACTGAAAGCTTTTTCCCTAAGGTCAGGAACATGACAGGGATGTCCACTCTCACCGCTGTTGTTCAACATAGTACTAGAAGTCCTAGTCTCAGCAATCAGACAACAAAAAGAAACAAAAGGCATTCAAATTGGCAAGGAAGTCAAACTCTCCCTCTTCACAGATACTGTACATAGAAAACCCAAGACTCCACCCCAAGATTGCTAGAAATCATACAGCAATTCGGCAATGTGGCAGGACACAAAATCAATGCCCAGAAACCAGTGGCATTTCTTTTTTATATATAAATTTATTTTTTATTGGTGTTCAATTTGCCAATATATAGAATAACACCCAGTGCTCATCCTGCCAAGTGCCCACCTCAGTGCCCATCACCCAGTCACCCCCTTCCCCCACCCACCTCCCCTTCCACCACCCCTAGTTTGTTTCACAGAGTTAGGAGTCTTTAATATTCTGTCTCCCCTTCTGGTATTTTCCACTCATTTTTTCTCCTTTCCCCTTTATTCTCTTTCACTATTTTTTATATTCCCCAAATGAACGAGACCATATAATGTTTGTCCTTCTCCGATTGACTTATTTCACTCAACATAATACCCTCCAGTTCCATCCACGTCGAAGCAAATGGTGGGTATTTGTCATTTCTAATGGCTGAGTAATATTCCATTGTATACATAAACCAAATCTTTTTTATCCATTCATCTTTTGATGGAAGATACAGATGCAATGAAACACCGGAACACCTGCACCCCGATGTTTATAGCAGCAATATCCACAATAGCCAAACTGTGGAAGGTGCCTTGGTGTCCATCAGTGGCATTTCTATACACTAACAATAAGACTGAAGAAAGAGAAATTAAGGAGTCAGTCCCATTTACAATTGCACCCAAAGCATAAGATACCTAGGAATAAACGTAATCAAAGAGGTAAGGGATCTATACCCGAAAAACTACAGAACACTTCTGAAAGAAATTGAGGAAGACACAAAGAGATGGAAAAATATTCCATGCTCATGGATTGGAAGAATAAATATTGTGAAATTATCTATGCTACCAGGGCAATTTACACATTCAATCAATCCCTAAAGAAAAACCATCGTCTTTCTTCACAGAGTTGGAGCAAATAATCTTAAGATTTGTAACGGAACAGAAAAGACCCTGAATAGCCAGAGGAATATTGAAAAAGAAAGCCAAAGCTGGGGGCATCACAATGCCTGACTTCAAACTGTATTACAAAGCTGTGATCATCAAGACAGTATGATACTGGTACAAAAACAGACACATAGGTCAGTGGAAGAGAATAGAGAACCCAGAAATGGACCCTCAACTCTGTGGGCAGCTAATCTTCAATAAACCAGGAAAGAATGTCCAATGGGGGGAAAAACAGTGTCTTCAGTAAATGTTGTTGGGGAAATTGGACAGTCACATGCAGAAGAATAAAACTGGACCAATGTCTCTCATCATACACAAAGATAAACTCAAAATGTTTGAAAGATCTAAATGCTAGACAAGCATCCATCAAAATCTTAGAGGAGAACACAGGCAACAACCTTTTTGAACTTGGCCACAGCAACTTCTTGCAGGACACATCCATGAGGGCAAGGGAAACAAAGCAATAATGATCTATTGGAACTTCATCAATATAAAAAGTTTCTGCCTAGCAAAGGAAACCGTCAACAAAAAAGACAACCTACAGAATGGGAGAAAATATTTGCAAATGACATATCAGATAAAGGACTGGTGTCCAAGATCTAAAAAGAACTTACCAAACTCAACACCCAAAAATAAACAAGCCAGGCAAGAAATGGGCAGAACACATGAACAGACATTTCTTCAAGGAAGACCCACACATGGTCAACAAACATGGAAAAATGTTCCACATCACTTGTCATCAGGGAAATACAAATCAAAACCACAATGAGATACCACTTTACACTGATAAGAATGGCTAAAGCAAACAAGACAGGAAATAACAAATGTTGGCAAGGATGAGAGAAAGAGGAGCCCTCTTGCACTGCTGGTGAGAATGCAAGCAGGTACAGGCACTCTGGAAAACAGTATGGAGGTTCCTCAAAGAGTTAAAAATAGAGCTACCCTATGAACCAGCAATTGCACTACTGGGTATTTACTCCAAAGGTACAGATGCAATGAAACAAAGGGGCACCCACATCCCAATGTTCATAGTAGCAATGTCCACAGTGGTCAATCTGTGGAAGAAGCCATAATGCCCTTCGACAGATGGATTGATAAAGAAAACACACACACACACACACACACACACACACACACACACACACATGCAATGGAATACTACTCAGCCATCAGAAAGGACGAATACCTACCATTTACATTGATATGGATGGAACTGGAGAGTGTCATGCTTAGTGAAATAAGTCAATCGGAAAAAGGCAATTATCCTATTGTCTCAATCATATGTGGAATATAGGAATATAGAAAGGTACCATAAAGGAAGGGGGAAACTGAGTGGGGGAAATTTAGAAAGGAAGACAAACCATGAGAGTCTCCTAACTCTGGGAAACAAACAAAGGGTTGCAGAATGGGAGGTGTTTGATGGGGGTGGGGGTATTGGGTAACTGGTGATTAGCATTAAGGATGGCATATGATGAAATGAGCACTGAGTGTTATAAATTAATTTAAATAAAATTTTACAAAAACTAAAGTTAGGTTCTTTGTCAAAGTCACCTTTGTCCTCTAAATCACAGTATTCTTATCCATAGAGTGTATTTCAAATGTCTGGGTCTGGGATTCTAAATGAGGTAAAATGTGTGAACCTTTGGGGACTCTAGAGAATCCTCATTTCTCTACCCATCTCCAAGCTGATTTAGCTGGCTTATTGCTCTTAACTTGGGGATTAAAATATATTTGGATATTATTTTCCTTTATAATCCTACATATTTTATTTGAAGTATTTGAAAACATTGAGAGTAAGGGTCCACAGGTTTTATCAGACTGCTAGAAGGATCTGTAGAACAAACAGAAAAAATGATTAAGAACTGAAACTAAGGACTCTCTCTTTAGAATTAAGTGTATGAAATGGCAGCTGTGCTTGTTCTTCGGTGGAGATCAAAGTCACTTACACATTGCATTGGCTTCATTTTCTCCCTTCGTCTAGTCAATACCATAATTTTATGTAGGATGCCATAAATATATTATTTTCTTTTGGGACATAAAGCAATAACCACCTTAATCTTTGCTATTAGTCTCCTAGCTACCATCAAAGCTCCCAAAAGCCTAATAGCATCGTCTATTTGCAGATGTTCCTTCTCCACTAAGGGAGTTGTGAGATACTAGAAAGGTATCAGCTCCAGACATTACTCCTGACTCCAAAGAAATTTCCTCTGGCAGGGTTAATTCATCATCTTTTTTTGTAGACAGGGTTGTATTAAGACACACAAAGCATCAAGTTTAAAAAGGGCCATAATGTCTATAATTGTTCATTTGATAGAGGCAAGGAAAAAAACAGTAACTTTTCTGTGGTCTTGTGGCCCACTGTTCAAAAATTGTACAAACAGCAAAGCCACTCTAAATCCCATGTTAGTTGAACTAAATTGCCATAAATTTACCATAATGGTCCGCAGGCTCCACTAGGGCTTGGCTCAATGGTATCTTCTATAAAATGTTAGCTGATAGCTGAACTAAAACACTGATATTTGCAACACCAGTTTGTGAAAATGCTCAGAAATTCTCTTCAAGATAAACTGATAGAGCCACTTACCTACTCAACTTCTACTTTTTTTTTTTTAACGGTAAAGCAAGACTTCTGAATGAATTAGAACCATCCAAAGTCACAGAAATGTGTATATGAAGCCCATCACATGGTATTAATATACATACCACTTCTGTCACTTGGGCGTTGATCTAGCTGAAACTCTGTCCTAGCAAACTACAGAGGGACCAAATACTTCCATTGTATTGACCTCTGATATCATGTTTACTAATTTTTCCTTTGAGACAATTCATACTTGTCACCTATGCATGACTATTAGGTGAAAAGTTGCACTCACACTAAAGTAAAATATTTATTCTCTGGCAGCTATTTTTCTAATGTAAATGTTTAAAGTAAATCCAAGACTTTGAGAAGTATGTTTACCTTAATATTAAAAAAGAAATCCTAATGTAAAGGGTTCTCAATTCTTTGCCCAAAGACAGACCCACACCCACAGAAAAAGGAAAATTGTGATTCTGTTGGAAGTGACAACCTGATTACCATCGTGCCTCAGTTTCCTTTGCAAACTGGGATAATAACAGGACCCATTTTATAAGTTGTTCTAAGCCTTAAATAAATATCTATACTGTTCTTAGAAGTGTGCCTGAGGTATACCAAGTGTTTTATAATTGTTGACTTTGTTGTTTCTGAATTATTGTTGCTGTTATTTTGTTATTTATATATTTACATAAATTATTTATATATAATTATATTTATATATTTTTGTTGGTGGTGTCTCACTAATATGGGACACCCTGGACCAATGTCATATATTCTAGATGTTATTAAATTAGCTCCTCAGAATACTACAACCTTGTTAGTATCAGGCAACCTGGCCATCATGACTCACATGGTGTGACCAGATAGGTCTGGCGATCTACCAACTTTTATCTGAGTACCTTGGGTGGCATTTTATTTTTTATTTATTTTTTATTTTTATGTATTTATTTTTTGGGGGGTGGCATTTTAGATACTTCATATAGTCTATTGACTATCATTGGGATTTCTTCCAAAATAATCCTTTTATAATTCTTGGTGTTGAGAGAAGTTCAAATATATCCTTTAGCACTCAGTCCATGAATATAAATTCAGAAAGGAAAACAGGACAATCAAGGAAGAGATGCATCCTGCACCCATGTTAACGAAGAAATATGTATTTTCTGTTAACTATCATTATTGGTGTGTCCAAAAAAACCCATAGCTTATATTTATGTTTTTAAATTAACTCTGGGATTTTTATTATTTGAATAATTACATTTATTCTGCTTAAATTTATAAACATCTATTTCATTATTTCATGTTCTCTTAATCTTACATGATTTCTGTATTTTCTGTCTTTGTAATCTAGTCAGCATTAGATTTTTTTTCTATAACCCTTTTGGAAGGTACTTTGCCCTTATTCCCTGACACTGATCTTTAGAGCATTACATTATATATGTAAATCTACATATTTACATTTATGCACTTCATGTATGAATCTAGAAAAACATTTTATAATTTTAATATACTTTATATCTACCTTTCTAAAATAGTCAACTTCAATAATGTAATATATTTGGACACTAAAGATAAAGGAAAAATTATTGAAAAAGCCCTATTTTATGCTCACTCTTGGTATTATTTTTGTTAATGCAGTTATTATGGAATTTTGGCTTTGGTCTATTATTGTGGGAGTATAGTTATATTTTTTAATTAGGTATCCTACTGTATCATGAAAACTATACCAAATAACTTTTTTGTTTTTTAATAAAAATCTCACAAATCAATGCCATTATTTAAACTGAAGTATATCTTTAGCTACATTAAATATACTGAGTTAATTATTTCATACAAAATCTTCATGATTTGTTGACTTTTTTTGTTTCATTTTTCTTTATCTATACTCTCTACAGGAGTAGTAGGAGTGATACATTTCAAAATTTCTTATGTATCTGGTACTAGATAACTGTTAACTTTATGAAAAACAACTTGGTAACATATATCTTGAGACTTGAACTCCTGAAAGATACTTTGTTGTCAATTAATTGTGTAAAAGACTTAAAAAACCAGCTTAATTTTCTCTCCATTTTAAGTTAACTTTTTTCTTATAAGTCTTTCTTAATGTAATTATAAATAATATTTTCCATTTGAACTGTGGCTTGTTAATTGTCCTAGGGAGAAAGAAGCTGCATTTTTTAGCCTGCTAATATGCATCTTGTGTTTCAGAAAAATTCATGTGTACATATATGTGTGTGTGTGTGTGTGTGTGTGTGTGTATGGGTTTTTTTCACAAGTGATTATTTTTTATCTGATAACAGAGACTTCAGTATAAAGGATCTTTATCTCTGGCCTCCAGAATTATTATTTACTTTTTATTAGCAATGAGATTACTGGTCATTTATTTATAAATTGTTCCATTTATGGACCATGTTTTGGGTGTCAAGTCTAAAAATTTTATCTAACTCTAGATCCTTGATACTGTCTCCTGTTTTTTTCTAAAACGTTTATAGTTTTACATTTGGCTTTTAAGTCATGATTGATTTTTTTTAATGGAACAGGACATAGACCCCATTAAAAATGCACAATTATATGGTCAACTAATTTATTACAACAAAGGAAGCAAGAATACGCAATGGGAAAAAAGTCTCTTCAACAAACGTATTAGGAAATAGACAGTTACATGTGCAAAAGAATGAAACCAGAGCACTTCCTTATACCATACACAAAAATAAACTCAAAATATATTGAAGACTTAAATGTGAGACCTGTAAACATAAAAATCCTAGAACAGAGACCAGAGGCAGTAATTTCTGTGACAATGGCCTCAGCTGCATTTTTCTAGATATGCCTCCTAAGGCAAGGGAAACAAAAGCAAAAATAAACTACTGGGACTATATCAAAATAAAAAGCTTCTGCCCAGCAAAGGAAACAATCAAAAAAACTAAAAGACAACCTACTGAATGAGAGAAGATATTTGCAGGAGATAAGGAGTTAATATATAAAATATATCTAATAAGAGGTTAATATACAAAATATGTAAAGAATTTACACAACTCAACACCAAAAAAACCTCCAGATAATCCAATTAAAAATGAGCAAAAGACATGAACAGACATTTCTCCAAAGGAGATATGTGTGTGTGTGTGTGTGTGTGTGTGTGTGTGTGTGTATATATAACAGATGCTTGAAAACATGCTCATCATCACTCATCATCACTCATCATCAGAGAAATGCAGATCAAAACCACAATAAGATATCGCTTTGCTGGCCAGAATGGCTAAAATCAAAACACAACAAACAAGTGTTGGCAAGGATGTGGAGAAGAAGGAACAGTGGCATGTTGTTCATGGGAGTACACACTGGTGCATCCACTGTGGAAAACATTATGTAGGTTCCTCAAAAAATAAAAAGTAGAACTACCATATGATTTCAGTAATAATTCCACTACTAGATATCTTTCCAAAGAAAACAAAAGAACTAATTCAAAAAGATATATGTACTCACTTGTTTTAACTGCACCCCTTTATTTTCTTTCTATTAATTCCAATACCCCTATGTTTATTGCAGCATTATTTACCATAGCCAATATATGGAAGCAATCCCAGTCTCCATCAATTGATGAATGGATAAAGATGTGAGAATAGCTAGATAGCTAGATAGACACACACACAATGGAGTATTACTTAGTCATAAAAATGAAATCTTGCCATTTGTAAAAACATGGATGGATGTAGAGCGTATAAGGCTAAGTGAAATAAGTCAGTCAGAGAAAGACAAATAACATGACTTCACTCATGTGTAATTTAAGAAAGAAAACAGACAAAGAAAACAAATGGGAAAAGAGATTCTTAAGTATAGAGAAATGATGGTTGTCAGAGGGGAGGTGAGCTGGGAGAAATGGGGGAAAGAGAAGATGATGATAATGAAGTGTACTTTTGATGAGCACTGGTGATACATGGAATTGTTCAGGTGTTGTACATTATACTAGAATACTTTTTAAAGGAGGTAATTTGAGAAAAATGATTTTAGTTATTCTTTTGACTTTTTACCATCCTTTTTATTATTTTTAGGTGTTGTTTGGTAATTTCCATATCCATCATTCATTTAATACAGTGTACTTAAAATTAATGTTATTACCCTTCACATAAGTTGTACAGATCTTACAACAGTAAAATTGCATTTATCTGCAGATAAATATATAAATTCATAAACTCATGATTGATATTGAGTCAGTTTCTATATAACATGTGAGACTTACATCTCAATTCACTTTTTCTTGCTTACAAATATATAATTACAACCTCATTTGTTGAAAAATCAATCCTCATTCCATTGAATTGATTTTGTGTGTTTATTAAAGTAAATTGGGCATATTTATTAGGTTCTATTTTTTGGTTCTCTATTCTTTTCTGCTGAGTTACATGTCATGTAAACACACACAGTCTGAATTACTATACTGTAGTCATATAAATCCTGACTGTGGTAGATGATACCTTATACTTTATTCTTCCATTTCAAAAACTATTTTTAGATATTCTAGTGTCTTTGCCTTTATATGTAAATTATAGAGCATATTTGTCTATTTCTACAAAAAACTCACTGAGATTTTGATAAGAATTGTATTAAATCTGTAAATCAATTTGGACATAATTAGCATTTTATTGTGCTGAATCTTCTAATCCATGAAGATAGGATATTTGTTGATTTATGCTGGAACAAGAGATCCTCCCATGCTTATCTACATGACATGGAAATGGATCAGTGGAACCGATGTGGGACTCCAGAAATTTAATATTTCATATAGAAAAATAGGGAAAATTTATACAAAATATGTTGGAAAATTGATGCCTGTCATGCCTGAGTGGCAGGCAAGAGGAAGCTGATTCAGAAGAACATTGTTTTATCACCTGTAAACAGTCCTTGTATATAGATTTTCATCAAATCTCTGTTGATTAAATTAATAGAAGTCACAGATGAAAACAAGAGAGTAAATTATTCATCTCACTATGAGTTTTCTATAGCTACCGTAACAATTTATGACAAATTTAGCAGCTTAAATAACACAAATGTATTGGTTTATAGTTCTAAGGACTAGAAATTTAAAATAACACTCACTGGGCTTGAATCAAGGTGTCATTTGGGCTATATTTCCATCTACAGGCTCGAGGAGTAAATTCACTTCTTTATGTTTTCCAGTTTGTAGATACCACTGATATTACTTACATTATAGCTCTTCTGAATCTCCAAAGCCAACAATGGGTTGAGTCTGTCTCATATCACATCCTCCTGACTCCTCTTCTGCCTCCATCTTCTACTTTTTTTTCTTTTAAAGATTTTATTTATTTGTTCATGAGAGACACACAGAGAAAGAAACAGAGTCATAGGCAGGGGGAGAAGCAAGCTCCATGCAGGGAGCCTGATGTGTGACTGAATCCTGGGACTCCAGGATCACGCCCTGAGCCAAAGGCAGGTGCTCAACTGCTGGGCCACCCAGGCATCCTGCCATCTTCCACCCTGTGATTACAATGGGCTCACTCACATAACCCAAGATAGTTTGCTCATTTCCAGGTCAGCTGATTAGCAATCTTAATTCTATCTACAACCTTAATTCTTCTTTGTCATACAACCTACTATATTCAGTTTCTGGGTACTAGGGCAGGAATACCTTTGTGATACCATTAGTTTACCTGCCTGCTCACTGCCCCAGGGACTT
Organism: Vulpes lagopus; assembly: GCF_018345385.1. Classification (NCBI taxonomy): domain Eukaryota; kingdom Metazoa; phylum Chordata; class Mammalia; order Carnivora; family Canidae; genus Vulpes; species Vulpes lagopus. Next base: position 92,475,941 of record NC_054828.1, on the reverse strand, counting down.
ACAGAAAGATAAGTAGCCTATTTTAATTATACCCTAATCTTACAAATTTAGCTTTTCTTTGAATTACCTTCTAAGCAACTGTTTCTTGTGAGAGCAAAAAGGCAAGTACTGTGATCCAATTTCAGAAAATTTGAAGAAAGGAAAGTGGAATTTTTTTTTCCATATAGCTCCTGATGAGCAAACTGATCAGACTGTAAATGATAGTCATTACGAAACTAATCAGGGCATTCAGATAATCACTGACCTATCTTCCAGGTTTAGGCAAGTCAATTGATACTTCAGAGCCAGTTTTCACATTTGCAGAAGAATAAAAAAATCCTGCCTTACATAATCACAATTCCTTTGTATGCATTTATGGGGAGAAATCTCAAAGTATGAAAAGATCAATGAAAATATACAATTGTATAATTAATATTGGCACCTTGTGTTCATATGGATAAAGATGTGAGGGGGTGGTTCTTTAATACTCTGTCAGTCATACTGCCAGAATGCCAGCAGAGGCATGCTTTTATTTCAAACTGACTCCAGTTTACTTTAGAGCTAGCAAAATCTTTACTGAATCCAGTCCTCCCATGCATTCAGCAGATTTAGCTAATGTTGCAGGCTGAACTGTGTACCCTTAACATTCATATGTTAAAATCCTAACCACCAGTACCTCAGAAAGTGATTTTGTTTGGAAACAAGAGTCTGAAGAGACAGTTAAAAGGAGGCCCACTACAATAGGCCCTAATTCAACATGAATGGTGTCCTTATAAGAAGAGGAAATGTGGACAGTTTCAGAGGGAAAATTATGAGAAGACACAGGCATCTAAGAGCCTGGAATTGATCCTTCACTCATGGCCATCAGAAGGAACTAACTTTGCCAATACTTTGGTCTCAGACTTCTAGCTTCAAAAACTGTGAGCAGTTAAATTTCTAAGGTTTAAATTACCCACTCTGCTGTACATTATTACAGAGTCCTAGCAAACTAATACAGGTAGTGAGGATACTGTGACAGATTTGCACTCAAACAGGACAATGAGCCCTGCATATATTGATGATTATTTCCCTCATGCACAGACAAAGCAGTGGTGCTCAGACAGTGGTTTATTTCATATAAGTATCTTATAGTAAGTATTGTCGAGATATTGATTATATTCATAGCCAGCTTCCACGTGGAGGGGCTTATAATTTAGTACATCGGATCAATGTAGTTTTCTCTCTTGTCTTTATCTCAAAATGAAATATGAGAGCTTTCTATCATATATAGTGTCAAATAGTTATTGTTCATTAAAAGGTTGCACACATGAACAATAATGGCATTCAGACATTGAAGAGAGGGTAGTTGGTATCACTTCTTGCCACTTACTTGCCTTTGAATATGACAAAATTATTTCATTAGTGGCTCTATCAGTAGCTCCCCTATAAACCAGGATCCCATGCCTTCTTGCAAGCATTATTTGTGAAGAACATTTTTTAAAAATGTTGTATCTCAAGTATATGAATATCATATATATTAAAGAGATATATTCATTACTTGGGAAGTGATGTTTTTAAAATCTTAATCCAGAGATGAGAGATTTTTTCCTCCTTTAAATGTTTGGTAGTAAAGAAATTATACCCTAAATCAGAATATAAGAAGTGCCAAGGAGAGGCAAAGCAAGTTTCAGAAGGTGATGAAGGAAGCAGCAATTTAACAATCTGAATAGAGATAAGGGAGGCTTTGGTGGGGGGTAAAGGGATTAGAACTACATTATGCAAACTGAAGCAATATAATAAAAATTAATTGAAACATGTAATCTGAACAGAATATATTTTGGATTTGGGTGAATTAAAAAAAAAAAAAATGGAACATTGGGCAGCCCGGGTGGCTCAATGGTTTAGCGCCACCTTTGGCCCGGAGCGTGATGCTAGAGACCCAGGATTGAGTCTCTCGTCAGGCTCCCTGCATGGAGCCTACTTCTTCCTCTGCCTGTGTCTCTGCCTCATTCTCTGTGTGTGTGTCTCTCGTGAATAAATAAATAAAATCTTAAAAAAAAGGAACAAGAATTTAATCAAAATAGTCCATGTTAGAATGAAATTCAGAGTTAAAAATTGTTATCTTTCTCTTTACAGCTATAAAGAAAATCGTAAAATGTCTAAAGGTGATATGAATATTTATGGCAACATTATTCAGAATAGTCAAAAAGTGAAAACAATGTGATCTCCATCAAATGATGAATGGATAAACACAATGTGGTATGTCCACACATACTTGTCTTTTACTTGCAATAGAGTATTTTTTAGCAATAAAAGTGAATTTTGTACTGATATGTGCTATAGCATTAATGAACCTTGAAAACAATGTGCTAAGAATCCAGTCACAATAGATCACATATTGTATGACCCTATATGAATATGAAGCATCCAGAACAGGCAAATTTATGGAGATAGAATGTAGATTACCGGCTGCCAGGATCTGGGGGAAGGGGAGACCTGAGGGATATAGGATTTGGTGTGAGGGTAACAGTAATGTTGTAAAACTGATTGTGGTGAGGGATGTACAAGTCTGTGAATATATTAAAATCATTTTAATTGTATACTTCACATGAGTAAAGTGTAAAGTGAGTAAATTGTAAGATAGGTAGGTATATGCTATGAGCTACAAATGGCTCTAGGTGATCAAGAAATTTTCAGTCTTTTGAACTTGATTACAACACTATGATACATATATTGGTATTATTCCTTTATACACACACATAAATACATTCATACTCAAAAGCTTGCTCGTTGGCCCCACACTAGGAAGTAATGCAATCTGCAGTTGAACCCAGTCAGCATACAGATTTCATGCTTTTCATTTTTACAGTATGCTATTTCTATTAGGCAGTAATTTTATTTACTCATTTATATAATAGCAAGAACCATTTGGCTATCCAACATCATGTGAAAAATAGCAATTGAATGTGTGTTTTGTTGTTCAGAAGGTACAATCGTATTATGAATACCATGTCTTGCTCTGGTCACAATGTGAACCCAAAGGATCTGTAACATGGAGAATAAAACATTGCTTTCCCACCACTGCATGTTACTCTTTTAATCAGAGTTTACTGTGTGCATCAATGACTTGAAACCAACAACAATAAGCAATCATGCCTACAATTGTCATCTCCTGAGCTTACTGGCTTGAAGCAGTGGTTTCTTTCTGTTGACACATATTGCTTAGCTGCTGGCATGACAAGTTGTTTTCTCACTGAAACTCCACTAAAACACTATTGATTTTGTCCGAATGGCTAAAAAAGAGTCACTATCTTGTTATCATCTCCCTTGCATGGGCCCTGGGACTGTAATTTTCCAACCCAGGCATAATATAACTAAAATACCTACCCTACACATTTAAAAAACGTGTAAACTGCTAATATTGTTTTTTTCTCTTTTATGATTTTTAACCCAGTGAATAGAATAAAATAAGCAGCTTTTCTCATGGGTGCACTTCTTAATGATGAGTTACTCAGCTGCATCGTAAAGTCCTTCCTAGCCAAAGAAATCTCAGTTTCTGGCTAAAAGGGGAAAAACTCTACTGAAATATAAGTGGAAAACTTCAGAAAGTCAGTGACAGTCACAGTAAATATTTCTACCTTATACTTTCACTCTTCTTTTTCTCATTGCCTTTTTTGAACATGATGAAGTAAGTCCATTAACTTTTCATACAGATATTTATTTATCTCAAGTAAAGAACAAAATGTGAACTGTCACAATTGAATACAGTCATTCTATACCAAAAGTCATGGCTATCGTGAAAGGGATTTGTACATTGCATTAGAGATATTATGAGTGTCTTCCTCCCTGAGAGACTACTCAGCAAGATGTCTTTATAATGAGACCCCCAATCCAACATTAGTTATCTTAGATGCCAGCTGAAGAGCAGGAGGGGAAATAAAGAAAAAGAGAAAAAAGCAGCCAGTGAAATGATCCACGCTACTATAACTACAAATGCCATTTATTGTAACTTTCTGCTTGTCACCCTCCTTAGCACACCTGTGCATTATCTTGTATATTCCCTAGAGAAACACTGTAAGATACATTTTAACTTCATTTTATAGATGAGAAAACCAGTGTTCAGAGAGTTTAAGGAACTTGCTTTGAATTGATCTGATAGTATGTAATATGTGATAAATTGAATATAGATCTATAAGATTTAAAATTTGTAACCTTTAAAGACTATGATATAATCCATGACCCTTCTCTGCTCAGTTTCTCTATTTCTAAGTTGTAAGTGTTGGTCATCTAGTGATGTTTAAGGTTAGCTTTACTCACAGAACAACCAACTAATGAGCAAATTAAAACAAGAGATGGCACCCTAAACTCAGAGCAGTGATAAGTGAAAAAAAGATGGCAATTATTGGAGAGAATATGCAATTTTTAGAGATAGCCCATTATTTCATAGCAGTTTGTGGATGTCCGAAACATGAAAGGTGTTCTAAGAAAAATAGGGAACTTGATCCAATGTAACCATATATTTCCTCATAATTTTTCTCAATACAGCTCTCTTGACAGAAATTAACAATTGTTCAGATTATCACATAACTTGAACATTGTCTTCTGTGTAGAAGTAATTTTGTAATGAAGGACTATACTAATCTAAAGCCTATTACCTACTCCTTGAGGTAGTAGGGAGAGAAAATTGAGACACTGAGCATTGTTTGTTTGTTTGTTTTAATCACCTTGTTCAAGAATGAATAAAATAAATGTGTGGCTCAGTGGTTGAGCATCTGCCTTTGGCGCAGAGCATGATCCTGGAGTCCTGGGGTCAAGTCCCACATCGGATTCCCTGCGAGGAGCCTGCTTCTCCCTCTTCCTGTGTCTCTGCTTCTCTCTGTGGGTCTCTCATGAATGAATAAATAAAATTTTTTAAAAAATGGATAAAAGAGGATTTTGTCTTCCTGACATGACACCTTTTTTTGTTATCAGGTTAGAAATCAATAAACAGTAAAAGGATACAAAGTGAATTTTGTCTAACATATCACTGGCCATATTTTAAGTATACTTTGTAACATTATTATATTTTTCAGACAATAATATTGAAATACAGATTTAAACTAATGACAGCAAATAAAAATATACTTATTTAAACATGATTCTACATGTTGGGGACTTAAACATCAATGATATTTCATCATAAAATTCTGATAAAAAATCTAGTGAGAATGAGATTATAATACAGAAAAAAAGATAATAGGCAATGAAAGTGTTTTTGCCTATAAGACAAAACAAGAATGAAATAGAAATACTAGTAATAAATGGAATTAGCAAAGTACCACCATACTATAAATACACAAACTAACAAATGATGATGAAGGGACAAAGGGATATAAAGAGATATATAGTTGTATTTTTATACATATACATTTTTATATATATTTTGGATGTTTATGAATAACATAACTATGAAAACAGTTTCTTTCTTGAATTTAGATTTAAAAAATTCTCATCAAAATAATAGCAAATCAAGTTCAATATATGCCATGACCAAGCAGAGTTTATTCTAAGTATGCAAGGCTCACTCAACATTCAAAAAACAATTAGTGTCATTGCACCATACCAAGAACTAAGGTAGAAAAGTCACATAGGTATATCAACAGAGAAAAATATTTGACAGAAATCCAATACTCATTCATGATAAAAAGTCTCTGGACATATGGGAGAATCCCCTAAACTTTAAGAACAGCTTAAGGGGATCCACGGGTGGCTCAGCGGTTTAGCACCACTTCAGCCCAGGGCGTGATCCTGGAGACCCGGGATCGAGTCCGCATCGGGCTCCCTGCATGGAGCCTGCTTCTCCCTCTGCTTGTGTCTCTGCCTCACTCTCTCTGTGTCTATCATGAATAAATAAATAAATAAATCTTAAAAAAAAAAAGAACAGCGTAAAAAAACCTACAAGCTAATATCATGAGATATGATATTATCATTATCACCTAATGATAAGAAATAAAAATTCCCCACTAACATTGGAAAGGTAAGAATATCCCTTCTTACCCCTCCATTCAACAATGTATTGGAAATCCTCATAGGAAAATAAGAAAAGGAAATATATATAGAGAAAGATTTGGAATAAAAAAAAATTAAACCATTTTAATGCCTTTGTTCACAGATGATGATCATGAATAGCATGAAAATAAGTCTAAATAACAGATTTCAGAGAGCTGTAATAAATGGTTATAGTAAGGGCACAGTATAAAGGTTATTATACAAAAATCAATCACTTTACAATTTGAACAATTGAAATTTGAAATTGAAAACATACTACCATTTATATTAGCACCAAAAAATAAAATAGGTATACAACTAACAAAGTTTACGTAGCGTTTATATGTGGAAATTAGAAAACTGATAAAAAGAAATCAGAGAAAAGCCAAACATATGGAGAGATATTCTATGTTCCTGGATTAGAAAGCCCAATATTGGGGCAGCCCCGGTGGCTCAGCGGTTTAGCGCCACCTTCAGCCCAGGTTGTGATCCTGAAGACCCGGAATCGAGTCCCACATCAGGCTCCCTCCTTGGAGCCTGCTTCTCCCTCTGTTTGTGTGTGTGTCTCTCTCTCTCTCTTTCTCTCTCTCTCCCCCCTCCGTGTCTCTCATGAATAAATAAATAAAATCTTAAAAAAATAAAGCCCAATATTGTTAATATTTCAGTTTTCCCAATTTATCCTATAGATTCAAGTTAATTCTAATCAAATCCCAGAAATCTATTTTCTGGATGTATACATAGTGATTCTAAATTTATACTGAGAGGCAAAACCTAGAAAAATAACACAGTATTAAAGAAGAAAAAACTGACATTAATTCACTTCAAGTTTTACTAAAAGGACTGACATTACTTGACTTCAAGTTTTACTAAAACAACATTGTATTCAAGACAGCGTAGTATTGACAATATAACTAAAGAGATCAAGGGAACAGAACAGATTCCAAAAACAGACTCATCAAAATAGAATCACCTTATTTTGTGCTTTGGAGTCACAAACTCTAAGAACTAGCAGTCATTTCAAAAACAGTGCTGGAACAACTGAAAATCCAAATGCAGAAAAAATAAAGAATTCTAGACATAAATCCTACAGTTGTCACAAGATAAACTGAAAATGGTTCATATAACTAAATATATCAAAACAGCACTATAAAACTTCCAGAATAAAACACAGGAGAAAATCTATATAATTTGGGGTTGACAATGAGATTTTAGATATGATACTAAAAGCACAATCCATGAAAGAAGAATTTAATGAAATTAGACTATTTAAAAACTAGAGCCTATTCTAGAGAAAAACATTGTTAAAAGAATCCAAATATAAACCATAAAGTGGGAGGAAATTTTTCAAAATTCATATCTGATAAAGGACTTGTATTCAAGGCACACAAAAAAGTTTGAAACTCAACAATAAGAAAGCAAACTATTAAAAATAGGCAAAATATTGGGAAAAGCACCTCACTAAAGATACATAGATGCAAATAAGCATATTAAATAATGCTCATTATAATCTGTCATCAGGAAGCAAATATTAATAAAATAATAATGAGAAACCACTACACTCCTATCAGGATGACTACCCTACCCCTATCCCATGAATTAGCAATGCTTTAGTGAGGTGCTTTTCTCAATCTTTTGCCTATTTTTAATGGTTTGCTTTCTTATTGTTGAGTTTCAAATTCTCTGGTGAGAATGCAAAATAACAGTAATTTATATTTATTGATGGAGGGAATGAAAAATGGTACAACCACTTTAGAACACAGTCTGATAGTTTTTTACAAAGCTAAATATAACAACCTATGTATATAAAAACCTAGATACAAATATTTATAATAGCTTTATTTATGATCACCAATATCTGGAAGTAACCAAGGTATCCTTTGATAGCTGAGTGGACAAACACAAAGATATACCCATACAGTGTAATTATTATTCAATCATAAAAAGAGCTGTCAAGCCATAAAAAGACATGAAAGAGGGACACTTGGGTGGCTCAGTGGTTGAGCATCTGCCTTCGGTTCAGGGTGTGATCCCACAGTCCTGGGATCAAGTCCCACAAAAGGCTCCCTGCATGGGGCCTGCTTCTCTCTCTGCCTTTGTCTCTGCCTCTCTGTCCCTTATGAATAAATAAATAAAATCTTTGAAAAAAGACATGAAAGAACCTTAAATATTTACTCACATTGAAAGAAGACAGTCTGAAAAAGCAACTTACTGCATGATTTCTATTATTGGACTTTCCAGAAAATGTAAGACTCCAGAAACAGGAAAAGAGCCAAATGGTTTCTCTCCTATGCAAGAATGAATGGTACCATGTCAAGATGACTGCACCTGTACTGTTTGGTCCAAATTAATGCTCTGCTCCAAAAATTATGAAAGTAGATAGTAAAGTGAAAGGTGACAGCTCACAGGAAAAAGTGAGAAGTGGTGCCAGGATAATGACCTGTACCCTCTAGTGGAAACAGAACAGTGTCTTTGTGACATATTTATTTATATCTAAACCTTATGAATACTAGCCAGATTGCATTCTTCTGGAAGGCAGAAGAGAATCTCAGACAGAATCACGCATATAAGTATACAGTGAAGGAAGTGGTGGAAGCATGTGCTTTCAAGCAATAACCTGCTCTGATGATAGTGAAAGGCTTGATAAGCCCACCCACTGCAGCAGCTCTGGTAAGGAGATGGATGAGGAGCAACAGATAAGACAATGACATGCAGTCAAGAAGGTTTGTCCAAGAATGAGCAGGTTTATTCGGTTTATTCTTTTAATATTGGTTTTATTCCTCCTTTTTGACAATACACTGCCTCTCAGAATATGGATGTATTAAAAAAAAAAAAGTCCAGGGATTCAGGGGGTAGGAGTAGGGAGAATTGTTTGCACCATAACATTTTTCTGTGTCATATTGTAATGGTGGATACAAGACATTAGGCATGTGTTGAAAACCATAAAAACTCTTCACAAAAAGAGTGAACTGAATATATGAAAATTGAAAAAAATATTTAGAAGATGGGGGGTTGCAGGAAGGAATATAGACTATAAGAAGAGAATCTAAATGCATGATAAATACATGAACCCACTTCACTAAAGGGGATGGAGGGAAGAAAAGTGACCTAATATTTATAAAAAGGAGTGAAGTCTGTAAAACTAAAGGGAAAAGGAATTAAACATAGATATTATACTCTAGTTGATAAAACCATTCCTCTTCAAGGTATGGTTTAACAATTCTGATACTACCATGTATGCATACTAGAATGAAATAAATAGATGGCAGATGGCAAAAACCAAATTTCCTACTGGTGGAGTGGAATTTATTAATAAATAAGAGGAGAATGCAAGAATGATCTATGTGGTAATGGATCAGATATGGAGACATTAGTGTGAACACGTTTAGCTTAAAATAGTTACATAATGAAATGTTTGTAGATAGGCTTATATACACAGGTTGATCAAAAGCCATATTTTTTGCTCTGTCAATTGAGAGATGCTAAAGACCTAACACTCCAGTAGCAACAAGCACCTGTGGCACCCATATCTTGTTTTTTAACACCTTTTTTTAAATAAAAAGAACCTGGGATCCTTGGAGAAATTGCTGATCTAGGTTTATAACAGGAAGCATTTAAGATAAACCTCAGGGCTACTGGGTGGCTCATTTGGTTAAGCAGCTGCCTCCAGCTTAGGTCATGATCTCATGGTCCTGGGATTGAACCCCCACATCAGGCCCCATGCTTAGAAGGGAATCTGCTTTTCCCTCCCCCTCCACTGCTACCCTTGCTTGTGTGCTATTTCTCTTTCATTAATTAACAAATAAAATCTTTAAAAAAGATAAGATAAACCTGAAGTATCTTGAAGAATCAGAAAGTAAGGAAGTACTCAATACCCCTGTCACATACACATATTGATGGGGGGGGGGGGTTTGAAAGTATCACAGGAGTCAACTGAAAGAGCTCCCACCAACCAAATCTGAAACAATTAAAGTAACAGAATTGATATAATGAGCACCGAGTGTGGTGTAAGACTAATGAATCACTGACCTCTACCTCTGAAACTGACAATACATTATATGTTAATTAACTGAATTTAAATTAAAAAAATAAAATCCAGCATAACTAAAGTAAAAACAATGAATATTCTTAAATTATTACTCAAAGTATAAAATAAATATCCATGTGTCCATTATAACTTAAATAAATGACTAAACAAATTAATAAAGAATAGAGAAATTTCCCATGCTGAAGGATTTCACATAACACTCCTTAGATGTTAGCAGCATGTTCTGACTTCATTCCAAAGTATACAGAATGGAAAAGGTAGAAAGGGAAAAAGGGCATTTTGCAGTGAACTTAACCTGACAAACACTAACAAAGACAGGTGAAAATTATGTTGATTGCATGTACACTTGATATGGTAGGACAAAAATGACACTTTACCTCTGTGTTCTTCTTCACAATAACCCACAGTCCATTATGAGAAAAACATTAGTGAATTCTAATAGTGGGCCATCCTTTAAAATACTTGACCAATACTCCTCAAAACTGTCGTGTCATGAAAAAAAAGTCAGTAGAACTGCCATAATTAGGAATAGGCTAAAGAAACACGCCAACTAAATGAAGTATGGTACCTTGGGTGAGATCCTGGAATAGAAAAAAGAACATTAAGTAAAAACTAAGGAAATCTAAATAGACAATTGACATCTGTTAATATATATATATTTTAAAGTTCAGTTGGTGCGGTGCCTGGCTGACTCAGTTGGTAGAGCATATAACTCTTGATCTCAGGGTTGTGAATTCAAGCTCCACATTGGGCGTGGAGCCCATTTAAAAAAAAAAAAAAAAAGAACAGCCAAATTAATGTCATTAAAAAAAATTAGAAAGTGTAGAAGTATTAACAAAAAAAAATGCTAAAGCCACAAAATGGAGAAAATATTTTATATTTAGATATTTTTATATATATGTAAACATACATAAAAATTATATATAAATACATATTCATATTTATATATAAATATACTTATATATAAATATCTATAATACATGTAGATATATATATCTAGTCAGATATCTGACAAAGGGCTTCTATGTATATTTTAAAATTATATTTCAAATTTTTTTTAAAGATTTTATTTATTTATTCATGAAAAACACAGAGAGAGAGGCAGAGACATAGGGAGAGGGAGAAGCAGGCTCCTTGCAGAACCTGGTGTAGGACTCAATGGCGGGACTACGGGATCATGCCCTGAGCCAAAGGCAAATGCTCAACTGCTGAGCCACCCAGGTGTCCCAACACTTCAAATTCAACAAGAAATGAGCCTTATATTTAACAAATATTTTCAAAAGGATACATATAAATTGTGAATGACTACTGGGAAATAATCTCAATATGATTAGTAATCAGGAAAATGCAAATGAGTAGAGTGCAGAAAGTATTATTCAGACACAAGAAGATGACAGTGACAGAAAACCAGGAATAAAGAATTGGAAATAATCCCTTACCAATGAGTTCTTCTGTCACAGGACATCATTATACTTATAGGAGCTTCAGAGTACTCATCTAAAAATTATAGAACTACACGATTATCTCGAAAGTCACTTTTAATATTTTGAATACTTCTAATATTCAGTTTATTTTAACCAAGAAGATGAATAGGTTGCATATTTTTATTCCCTTTTTTCCTTCCTAATGGCTGCATTAATTCAGTTTCTTTGAACAATTTCTGCAAAGTGGTAGGTTATCAGAATAGAACTGTGCATCAATAATTTGAGTACTTTTCATTTGCAATTTGTTGTGTGATCAAAAGTGCTATTACCTTCAAAAAAATTTTATCAATAGGTGGCAGGGATATGTCTTTAATTGTCTTTTTTTTTTTGAAAGATTTTATTTATTTATTCATGAGAGACACAGAGAGAGAGGTAGAGACATAGGCAGAGAGAGAAGCAGGCTCCATGCAGGGAGCCCGATGTGAAACTTGATTCCAGGACTCCAGGATCACACCCTGAGCTGGAGGCAAATGCCCAACTGCTGAACCACCCAGTCATCCTTGGTCTTTAATTTTCTAACATGGACTGTTATAATGCCACTGTTATTAATGTAAACATTATAAACTGGCAAATGTATATCCTGAATGCTACTATAACTTAAATTTTTTGCTTAAAATACATCCTAGAAAATTAAATTCACCTCTGAACTGGGCCCTGGGGGAATGATTGATTTAACTATAAATTTTACAGTGAAGATATAAAACTCTGGAATTGCTATTTTGTAATAAAAACACTGACAGAACTTTTAAACTTCATTCATCTATCCATGTTGTTATGCAATTAAAACTTCCAGTCAATATCTGAAAGTTTGGGTAGTAAAAAGAACTTCCTAAGATTATATCAGTGACCAATGCATATCAAGAGAGAATGTTTTTAATCTATGTGCACCTGAATTTTTCCTCCCAGAACAGAGTTGTAGATATTGAAGATGTCCCTGAACAGCCTAGAGAGAATGAAAAACTCTTCACATCCAAGTTGTTTTATGACACCAACATAACTTATACCAACCACAAACAAATATGAATATACACAAAGACGGCTTTCCAAACGTCTCTTCATGAAGATGTGAGATAACTTACAGTGAAATATCATTCTAGTTTTTCAAGATATACAAAGATATTTTAACACATTAAATCTGCATCATTCGCTTATCATCCATTCCAAGAAGCTGGTTCGATTTCCAAAGGAAGCACAGCTTTGCTGTATCATGTTGATGTATTTTACCATAAGAAGTCGTGGGGTATGACAGAGGCTAAACCATACAGATGAGCTAAACCAGGAAGCACCAGGAATATTAAATATACAGAGTAGCTGAGGTACATTAGGTAGGTTAATAATGGTAAAAACTAATATCCATCAGTGATTACAAAGCTAAAAGAATTCAGGAAGTGTTTATTTTTTCATTTACATCTCAAAATCACAAGAGGCAGTTATTGCTGAAATTTTGCTTTACAGATGTAGTAGACTGACTTTTAGGATACCTCCTTGACAATCCCCACCCACTAGGCTGACAATCTTGTTTATCCCCTCCCCCTGAGAGTGGAGTGGATCTCAAAATGCATAATAAATAGAATATGGAAAAGTGATGAGATGCCATGTCATGATTATCTTACCAAAGTCTGTGGGTCTATCCCACTCATACTCACTGTCTATTGGTTTCTTGTACTGTACACTTTGAGGAAATACGCTGTTACATAGAAGAAGCCCAGATTGGAAAGAACTGAGGAAGCTGCTGGCTGAGAGCCTCCGAGGCCCTCTATCCAAGACTGCAAGAACCTAAATCCTGTCAACAACTATGTAACTGAAATGGAGAGGATCTTTTCCCACTTGAGCTTACAGATGAGACCACATAATTTCACCATCATTGTGCTTTTGTGAGAGACAGTAAAGCAGATGACACAATCTGTGCCTCAATTTCTGACCTTCAGAAAATGCTCTAAGAAATTAGATTACTGTCAATTATTGCTAATAGGAACAGTATAGCCATCCATATCATGAAGAGAACTAAAGAAGAATACAGGCTGAACTGGTCTAGGCTTTTGAATAAATCAAGATTTTGCACAGAATCCCCTGAACCTATGTGAGTACAGACTATCTGAAGTAAAGAAGGTGATTTGACAGATAAATGGCACTTGAGAGAGAGGAAATAGAAACAAGTCAGTTGAAGTACCAGAATTTTTATAGTTGAAACTGTTATAATTATATACTTTAATTCAGGTACTCCATTTAGAAACTATTTAGAAGTATCTTGTGGATTTTTATGCATTTTTCTTTCTCATAGTGTTAATTGTCTGAGAATATGTTATTTTCTTTAAAGTAAATATATAAAAGAAATGGAATCTATCAACACCCTAGCCAATGCTGCAGCGGTAAAAACTGAGCACTTTCTATGCCACTGTCTGCCAAGTGGAAATATAATGGACTGCAGGTAAAAGTTTTAAGAATTTTGTAGCAAAATAAGTCATTCCTAAATTGATAACATTTGGATCACTCCACATGTTCAGTGTACCGTTTTGTTTTCTTTTGAACTATCTTTTGTTTCTATTCTGTCTAGATTTTGTATCTAGACTAACTAACTCATTCCCATAGTTTATTTTTTAATATTTGTATTAATGTTTCACATTTTTATTTAAATTAGTTGACATACAATTTGATATTAGTTTAAGGAGTAGAATTTAGTCGTTCATCACTTATATATAACACCCAGTACTCATCACGGTACTCTGCCTAATACCCATCACCCACTCATTTGTCTTCTAACTTCAGAGTTTTATTTTTTCCCTTTTGGGTTGACATCATTCAGTTCAGTGACAAAATTTCTCGCTTAGTCTCAGACTCTGCTTCTTGAATTTCTCCACTGAGACTGTCACAGTCCTCCTGAGATTTGGACACTCCACATCCAAGGTGCTGGGTATGATGCTCAGTCTGGTCAGAAGTATTAAAGAAAACCACATACAGAGCAAAATTAGAAAGATAGCAAGCATCCTCTTTGAATGTGGAGTATCTCCTTCCCATCTTTCTCATTGTAGGTAGTGGTGATCAGCATAAAATGTCATCCAGGTTCGCTTTAGTAGCTGTGTTACATCTCAAATAGAAGTCTTGTATACTCTGATCCTATCTTTCTGCTTTAAAATCCACTGTCCTCTGATTTAGAGTTGTTTCCTATAAAATGGGAATAATAACCACCCCAATAGGATTGATTGCAGAAAAGAGTGAAGACATGGTGTCTTTCTAATTAGGTTAAAAAATACTAAGGGGGAATTATTGTCTCCTCTCACCTCCCTTTATCTCATCCCAATGTGAATATATCTGAACATCATGGATACTAACTAACCTATAGATATACCTACCCAATATGATGGATCTGATGTAAAATTTAAGAGATTATGATGAACTGCACTACATATTGCTATAACAACAAATATTTAATTTCTTGCTATAATTACTTGGTTAAGTTTTCTTTTGTTACATTGTTTTGTTTTCAATGTATTAGGACAAACACACTGGTTTTGGTTTCTTAGTTATCTACAACTGTTTGCCATCTGAGAGAACATTGACTAGTGTTAAGGAATAGCTGAAGTCACAAGTGAATTTAGTTCAATATTCAAAAACATTTTCCAGAAGGCAGCTAAGTTCCATTGTAAAAATACTGTGTTCATATAGATAAGGAAGAGTTGTTTTATGAAAGAACCGAAGTCTTTTTCTATTGATAAGCATGCCCTCAGTAGATTTGATCCCAAATACAATGGTTTTCAATGTACACTGCTACCCAAGAGCCTTCAGGAAAGTTGTGTTATGCAGGATTGCAATGATGCATGAACGGTTGGGAATTAGAAAAGAAAATGGAATTTTGATTCTTTTTTAGAATTCAGAATTGCTTTGAAGGTTTCCTGCCTCTCCTGATTTTAAACCTAGACTCATGAAAATAAAATTTAGCTTATGCAATTTCTATGCACTATACATGAGGTATTCTGAAACTTTTAAGTGTGTTTTTTTCCTAAAGAAAATAATATTTAAAGTTTACAATATTATGACCCAGCATGAATTAACAGTCCATAGAGGCATTATGTAGATTAATGTTAATAAATATAGCATCAAATATTCATAAATGTTTAGCTAATATCTTATTAAAAAGCTTATTTTTCTTTTCTCTTATCACAGAAATCAGTTTTTCTTCATTTGTAGAAATGCCAAATAGAAAAGTCATATCAGATACTGTTAATATGGGTTAATCTAAACAGAATTGATCAGATGGTAATCTCCTAGGATTTCCAAGGCATCACTGCAATATATCATAGGGAATAGCTAATTCAATGTTTCCATGACAATTCCTCACAAAATTGTAAAATGTAAATTAGTCTGTCTCCCTTGCTAAACTATAAAAGGGAAAACAACTGAATTTAAAACAATGGAAAAAGCACACCCACATTAACAGACACAAAATCTCCTACTTGATCCATTTCTGTATAATGTGGTTCTTTGTACACATACACACTATAGAATTTATTGTCAGAAGTTGCAGGTACCTGATATTTTGACTTTGAATAATGCCTAACATAGTGTTCACTTAAAACTGGAAATTTGTTTTATTTTCTAAAATCTTGACCTTTTAGTAATATTACTCCCATGGATCTGTCTGTGTCTAACAATTTCAATAAAGATCAATATTGTTAAAAAGTAGGAAATATTTTGCCAACTAAGATTTAGGGAGGAAATGTATATACGGAACCAGTACATATTTCTAATTATATTTATATAAGTTCCTATATTTTTATGTTACCAGATTATGAATAGTTTGTGGATAGACACTGATTATTGTTAACCAAACATACCTATTCTCTTCATCTCAATAAAACCCCAGTATTTGAGAGGGTATCTGAAAGGTTTCTACTGTGGTTAGTAGCATACAAGCAATATGCAGGGAGAGCAAGTTTCTCTTATTCTGCCTCACGTTATCATGTCTGTATATGGTTCCAGGCACTATGACAGCCACTTTTCCTTCATATAGGAAAATTGCATGAGGATGACAGAGCTGAAAGCTGAAAAGGAACTGGATGAACATGGAGATGATTTACATAAAATAATAAAGTGAGAGTTGTAGCATGAACCATCAGATCCTAGCAACCCAGAACAAGGAGTTAGAAGGCTGTGAAAAAAAAAAAAAAAGGATTACTAACATTCACACTTTAAATTTAGAATGTTCCTAGCAATTTTTTTTTTAAGGGGGAGTTATGGGGGGAGGAGGAAGGAGAGAGGGAGAGAAAGAATCTTAAGCAGGCTCCATGCCCAGTGCAGAGCCCAATGCTGGGCTGAATCTCACAACCTTGAGATCATGACCTGACCCAAAATCAGGAGTCAGAGTTACCCAGGCATCCTGTTCCTAGAAATTTTTAAAGTGGTTCCATATATGCCATTACATTTGATCTTTCATATGAACCTCAAATATATATATTTTCTCCCTTTCTATTGGTGAGGAAACTGAAATTCTGAAGTCATACAAATTCTCTACTGCCATACAAATTAGAAACATGGTGAAGGCTGGAGCTCAAAGTTTCAAACTCTCAACATGATGTGATGCTTTTTCTAATTATTTATGGTAGGTAATCCTAAGAGTAAAAAAAAAAAAAAATCAGTTTGACATTATCAGTCCTTATTGACACAATGTCATAGAACCAAAAAGGGCAATAAGAAACAATAACCAAAAAAGAAGAAAATATCATCTTACAGTTTGTACTGGGGCAATTCTTTGAGCAAGACAGCCACATCTTTCACATTCAGCTTAACAGTTTAAATAAGCTTTTCTAATTCACTGCACTGTTTTATATATATATATATATTTTATGATAGTCACGGAAAGAGAGAGAGAGAGAGAGAGAGAAAGAGAGAGAGGCAGAGACAGGCAGAGGGAGAAGCAGGCTCCATGCACCGGGAGCCCGATGTGGGATTCGATCCCGGGTCTCCAGGATTGTGCCCTGGGCCAAAGGCAGGCGCCAAACTGTTGAGCCACCCAGGGATCCCTGTTTTATATTTTAATTATTCTTTACTTAAAAAAAAAAAAAGGTTTATTTATTTATTTTAGATAGAGAGGGAGACAGCGCATGTGTGAACCAGGGGAAGGGTAGAGAGAGAGAGAGAGAGAGGCATATTCCACTGATTGGACCCTGGACATGGGCTCCATCTCATCACCCTGAGCTGAAACCAAAAGTCAGACTCTTAAATGCTTGACCAACTGAGCCACACAGGCACTCCAATTATTCTTTACTTTTTAATGTCTAATCTTCCTAATTTTTTCCCCAACATCTCCCCTATGCCATTGTGTATTATATTGTCTTTATTTAGTATTTAAACTGGAAAAAAATGTATTTAAGTAATCCTCCCTCTTCTCTGTACATCTTGTTTTTATATATAATTAGTTCAGCTACTTCAGAAGCCATTTTCTATGAAATAGGTGACATGGATATCTCTGAGTGTGGTTTCTAAGGTAAGTATATTCTGTTTTAATAAGAGACATCCTGCCTGCCTTTGATTCCCTATTTGCCTCTGGCTATACAACACAGAGACTTCATATTCCTTTTGTCATTCCAAGAAGACACAGATAGCTGAGCACTGGGGACTGCTTTTGAGTAACTGTTAACGTTCTTGTCCTGTTAGTATGCCACAAGAAGGGCTTTGTAAAAGGAGTCCTGTTGTGAGAGGGAATCACGTGATCTAATCAGCTTTTGCTTGGGCCAGGTGAGACTCCTCTCTTAAAAAAGTCCTGCAAGTTGTGCATTATTTAAGTATATGTTAATTTTTAGTGAAAGAAGAAAGAAAGAAAGAAAGAAAGAAAGAAAGAAAGAAAGAAAGAAAGAAAGAAAGAAGAGAAAGAAAGAAAGAAAGAAAGAAGAGAAAAAAAGAAAGAAAGAAGAAGAAAGAAAGAAAAAGAAAGAAAGAGAGAAAGAAAGAGAAAAAGAAAGAAAGAAAAAAGAAAAAGATAGAAAGAAAACTTAAATGAGTTTCCTCTAAAAACATAAATCTGGGGTAATGTTCAACCACAGATATTTCCTATCTTCCAAATCTTTCCTTTTCTATCTTGCAAATGAGCCTTATTTTGCATTATCAGTTACTCCTT
This sequence comes from Vulpes lagopus, assembly GCF_018345385.1. NCBI lineage: Eukaryota > Metazoa > Chordata > Mammalia > Carnivora > Canidae > Vulpes > Vulpes lagopus. Next base: position 92,457,316 of record NC_054828.1, on the reverse strand, counting down.
GGAGTAAATCCAATCAAGCTCAATTTTAATTTCGTTCAATGATTACAATTTCAGCTACTGTCCTTTACACATCTCCAACAGGGTTTGCTTCTAAACCTCACCTCCTTTTAATTCCATTCCTACCTTCATAGGTTTCACCACATTCATTGACAGAAACCAAAGGGTTTTATCTCCTAAGTCCTGATTGAGGATACATTGAAGGAAACAAGATGGTTTATGACCGTGTCCTGTCTATCTCTCTGCTAGCCCCAGTTTTTGATTCCTACATCCAATGTCGGTTCTTGTTTTGCTGGAAACTATTTACCTGTGCCTAGCCAGCTGCTATTTCCCTCAGTCTGGATAGTAATGAGGGCTGTTTAAGTTTTTCTGGTGAAGCTGGTAGGCTTTGAGCCTCACCTGGACACAGACTTATAGTTTCTGAAGTTAGGAAATCTATGGGAGTATAGTAACCATCCCTTCCTCTTTTGGGTTGTGTATACTTCAGAACATCTCATTGGGCCACTTTACCTGTTAGGCAGCCCTTCACTAGGAGGGATTGATAGCAACCATGACACTTTTTCCTGGCTCATATTTTCTACAGAATTCCCCAGACACACAAGGAATAAGGAGTCCTTTACACATAAGACTTGGCTCCTTTGGAAAACTTCATGCTTTTCCCAACTCAATAAGTACTGCCTCCATCCCAGAGTTTTTTTTACCTAATAGCTAGTGGCACCAGAGTCTGACACTCAGTGAACTCTAGGTGGGGGGCAAGATGCTCGCTTCCTCAATTTCTAGGATGACCAACTCACCCAATGATTCCTAGACCCGGGAAGTTTATGAGATGTGGGGCTTTTGATCTTATAACCAGAACATCCCAGACAACTGGGCCAACTTGTTCACTCCACTTGCTTCCATTCATCCTCAGTCTTCATATGACTGAACCAGTAACTCAGAGCTGTACACAAGCTCTCCAAAACATTCTCTAACAAAGAAGTTTTCCCTCGCTTTCAGTAATTTTGAACTTCTCTAATGGCAAAATACACAAAACAACTTCTGTGATCCCCAGGTATTTGGGAGAATCTGCACCAAGAATAATTCAGGAGCTGAATTATACCTCTCCTTATTCCCAGAGGTGCGTTGTCAGGTAAAACAAAACAAAACAAAACAAAATGAAACACTTTGGTCTTTGGGAAACTAGGAAGATAAAGGGAATCTCACCTTACTTAACCTTTAGCCAACTTCACTTTCAGTTTTCTGGTCTCTCAAATGTATTATAATCATCGCAAGGGAAGATTACATTCTTTATTCTTTATTGTTATTGTAGAGTTTTGTTTTTTATTTTCCAGCCCACGTGATATATTTGTCAAAACCAACTTATAAACATATATTTTTTGTTACCCACAAGTATCTACCCAGATCAAGCTTCCTCAGGAGTCTCATCTTTGAATGCAAAGTACAGTGAATTACAGAAAGAATGTTTTCACATACACAGAGCAATTTATTCTCTCTCATTTTTTTTTCTTCACTCATTGCACTTCCTCCCTTTGCCAGAAACAAATTTTGCTGCTTCCAGTAATCTATAACAAACTTTTTTTACATATTTTGCCCCACAGTGGCCTTGCTTATCAGACTCTAAGGATGCTTTCTGATCTGTGGTCTGTTTCTAAAGGAAATGTATTGTGTTTATACTGGTGACTGTAACTGCCAGCACATGTCCATTAATAAACTGTAACTTTTAGCATATTTCACTGGGCAATTGATGTTTTTTTTTAATCTGTACAAGACAGACAACTGCTTTGTTACTGAACAGCACTGCGCTATAGTCAAGGCACTTTTGATGGCTTTATCTTTTTCTTTGCATTCTTTCAACTACTTCATCCCCACAGGCACAGTACTGTATATGTATTTTGTGAAAGTGAAGAAGGCAAAGATTTTAAAGCAACAATAGGGAAAGTATTTTACCTATTAAAGTCTTTCCTGATCTCCCTCAGATCCCTCCAGGCAGCACCTCTCTATTTTCACCAAAAATGAGGGAAATCCTGCTAGGTTGACAACATATAGAGAAACCAAGGATAAAAGAAAGAAGACAGAAATTGGATACTATTTAGGACATTTATATAGTTGATAACTGGCTAGTTAGTCTGAACTACCCCTTTGCCCAAAACATTGCTTTGCATAGATTTGGATGCCTTTTAAAAATTCTCTAGTTCTTCTTGAAGCCCAAAGGATTCAGCCTATTTTCTTTTGCTTTATGACACTATTAAACATCTCCTTCCTCATCTCTTCACTTTACCCATTATTCTGTTCCTAAACATAAGAATGCAAACATGTGTTGCTGCTGTGATTGTCAAGTCTTCAATGTGGGAATAAATGGCAACACAAACAACAAACTTGGAGAAGTTATACGGGTGCAGGAGTTTTCACAACTTATCTCAGACACGATTCTTGGTAATGTTTCTGTCTCCACTCAACTTCTCATTTCCATTTTTTTGGAGGGGGTAGATAAGCATTCCCTGTCAACCACTCAATTTTCCAACAATGCTTATTTTCTCTTACTTCCAGCACATGTCATGATGTCTCTCATGGCAAGATCATGCTTATGTTGTCTCCTATCCTTATAATTTCATCTTCAATTCCATTGGCCTGCACACCTATCTTAGTCTATTTGGGCTGCCAGAGCAGAATACTATAGACTGGGTAGCTTATAAATAACAGAAATTTATTCCTCACAGTTTTGGAGCCTGGAAGTCCAAGATCAAGGTGCCAGCATGGTCGAGTTCTGGTGAAAGCCCTCTTTAGGACTGCAGATGACCAACTTCTTCATTTTGTCCTCACATCATACAAGAAGGCTAAGAAACTCTGTCAGCCTTCTTTTATAAGGGCACTAAATCCACCCTTGTGGGTTCACCATCCAAAGGCCCACCTGCTATCAGTACCATTTTGGGGATGAAATTCCCAACGTATGAATTTGAGATGGGGAGAGACCTAAAAATTCAGACCATCCTACCTGGTCCTTCAAGAATCACTTAGATGTCACCTCTAGGACTTTTCTCACCCAAAGTTGGTCTAAGTGTTCTGTGCGTGTGTAACCACATCACATCACATCACAATCACATGTCCTTGTTCTTACTAAATCCTGATTTTTCTTCCCCGAAATTGGGAACTCGTTGATGGCAGGATTGCTGGTATTTTTATCTGGTTACCTCAAGGTCTCAAGTAACTGGATTCTTCAGTGTCTATGACAGTATTTTTAAAATATTTACTCTCTCATCTGAGTTTATTGGCTCACTTAGTAATCCTGCTGAACATTCTCCTAGTTCTTACTTCACTTTCCTTTACCTGGTGCCTGTTGAAAGCATAATCATCCTTCCATACTAAAGAGGAATTGTTCTCCACCCCTACACAAAATGAACCATATTACCTCCTCTTCATTTGTAATCAGTGAGACTGTTACATCCAATTTCTCCACAGTTTCCTCTTCTTAAGGCAAATGAGGTAACTTAGAAAGCTTAGGATTCCAGCTCTCAGTAGATTAATCAAAATCTCTCCTTCTTCTGGGATGCCTGGGTGGCTCAGAGGTTGAGTGTCTGCCTTCAGCTCAGGGTGTGATCCTGGGATCCAGGATCCAGGATCTAGTCCCACATCGGGCTCCTTGCAGGAAACCTGCTTCTTCCTCTGCCTATGTCTCTGCCTCTCTCTGTGTCTCTCATAAATAAATATAATCTTTAAAAAAAATCTCTCCTTCTTCTATGACCATCTGTATGTTCCATTCCTCTGATTTCCTCTTATCCAGTTCTTCTAAATTAGGAGCCCCACTCTATTCATAGCAGGATGAAATTGTTCCCCTTATAATATAGAGATTTTTGTTACCATGCTACCCTTTGGAAATATAACAAATAGAAAGGTTCTTAGAGAAGATAGTTGGTCAATTATTTCAAGACAGAGAATATGTATCTTGGAATGTCTAATTTCCTTCAATATTCCCTTTAAGAGATACAAGTAATTCACCTTTTGTGTGTGTGTATGGAAGCCTTCTCTGATCTTAAGATAAATCCCCCTAGGGTAGGCCTGCATAATACATATTTTTTATCCATACCTTTTGATACAATGCAATTTAACTCTTGTTATGGGACTTTGTGCTTAATAACTCTTCTATCATTACACTAAAAACTCCAAGAAAGCTTGGGCTATTGTAAATGGTAGCTTAGCATATAATGTGGTACAAATATTGGTTGAACAAAATTAAATAACTATGGGCTCAGTGAAATGGAATATTTTGAATCTTTATGCTATTCTCAAAATAAATCTCCAGCCTCTCTGTGCTTACCTTAAAGTATGGTACCAATCAGACATGTTAAAATGAAAGTGACATGCCCAGTACAAAGTGGAGCATGATCCTCTTTCCTCACAATAATACCTGTTAGTTTATAGTAGTTAAACCATACCACATAGTGAGCTACTCCCAAGCATATCTCATATTTATATTATTCCACTTTTTTTTCCCTTGGCCCATTATGCTGTCTCACCAAGACTTTGTCCTCATTGGGATATTAACTTTTATTCTCATGGATTCAAGCCATTGTAGCTGATGACTCCCACCAGTCCTTATCATGTTTCTAATCTTCAGAACTATACATATAAGTCACACCAAACATATTTAAATTTCTTATTTGTATAAGTAAAGAGTCCTGAATTATAATAGTCCTTCAAAAAAATCAGCTGTAATTATTTTTGTGTGTTCTGTCTTATTTTATCACATTATTTTCTATTACGGACAGAATTGGGTCGTTCCTCCACCTCCACAAATTCATATTTTGAAGCCCCAAACACCAGGTAGGTACCTCAAAGTATGACTTTATTTTGAGACTGGACCTTTAAAGAAGTATTTTTCTCAAAATGACACCCTAAGGGTGTTCCCTAATTCAATCCGACTGATGCACTTATAAGAAGAGGAAATTAAGAAACACACAAAGATAGTCTAAAGGCATTCCTGCACAGAAGGAATATCATGTGAAGAAGCATCAGGAGAATGGCAATCTGCAAGCCAAGTAAAGAGGCTTCAGAGAAAATACTCCAGCAAAAACTTTGATTTTTGGACTTTCAAGTCACAGAACTGTGGGGAAAGAAAAATACTGTTGTTAAAGCCACCTGTATTTTGGTATGGTGTGGCAGTCCCGGAAAAATAACACATCATCCATCTGCTGACTCAGAAAGAAACTCAAAGGTTCTCTCCAATGATTTAATTCTTTCTTCATTTATTTAATCTTATAAGCCACAAAGTACTCCTTACTCCATCCCACAAAGCCTTTGGACTCTGCCTGTCTCTATTCCCCACGTCACGTTTTACTTGAATTGCCAAGACATAGCTCATCCCACCTAAATCACAGAAGACATTCCCAGCAAAACTATCCCTCAATTTTAGGTCATCTTTCAAAACTTCACCAACAATCATCTTTGTAAAATGGAGTTCGTTTCAATCTTTCCCCAAACTTAAAAGTTTTAGTCAACAATATTTTATTTTTTTAAAGATTTATTTATTTATTCATGAGAGACACACAGAGAGAGAAGCAGAGACATAGGCAGAGGGAGAAGCAGGCTCCCTGCAGGGAGCCTGATTTGGAACTCCATCCCAGATCCTGAGATCATGACCTGAGCCCAAGGCAGACCCTCAACTGCTGAGCTCCCCAGGCATCCCAATCAACAATATTTTATTTTAAAAATCTCCTTTGCCCATTATCTCATTTATCAGAGATAGAAAAGCCTTCATAATTGGTCCCAGTCTTCCTTGAAGTCTCATCTTTTGCCCCGTTCAAGTTCCTTCTCATTTCAGACCCCAATTTTAGAAACTGCCAAGTGCATAAAGGTCCCTAAAATGTCACAATTCATGTGACCAAGCTTTTGCTCACACCTTCTATGTCACAGTTTGATTTTTCTAGAAATGTCACTATATATGTTATCTAGTTCCCTGTTCTTAGGTAAGTGGGCCTTTTGCTTCATGGCTTTCCATAAAAGGTTCCATATTTCTTTTATATAATACTCAGTTCTCTGAGTTGTAACTGTTCCTGCATACCTTTCTCCACAACTAATCTGTGAGCTCCTAAGAAACAGTACATAGCATTGTTCCTTATTTTTCTCAGATCCCTAATAGAGTAGCTGCAGGAGAGAGTTAACTTAAATATCTCATCCAGCAAGGAAAATAGGAATTAAAATTAGTAAAATGATTTTCTCAGAATACTCATATTGGTGGGAAAGTGAACATTTTAACTCCTGGCCCTTTATTACCATTGTCAGACTGGGTTCAAGCATTACATTAAGCAATAGAAAAGAGCTATACAAAGGATTAGTAATACATAGGTCTAATTATATTTATTATTATGTAGTTCTTTAAGAACTTTCCAATATGCTATAGTTGAAAGCTGTGTTCACAGCACATAGAAGGTAAAGCTGGCTATGGGGTGGAAGTCCTCACAGAGGAGAGCTGTGTTGCTCAATGCCAGCTGCAAAGAAATGCAATCTCAAATTTCAGTGGCTTGCAACAAACTATGTAAGAGACTGCAGGTCTCATGTGGTGGCTCTTCTATACATTGTCCATCAAGTTGAGGTCTAATACTTGTATCTTGGGATCCCTGGGTGGCGCAGCGGTTTGGCGCCTGCCTTTGGCCCAGGGCGCGATCCTGGAGACCCCGGATCGAATCCCACGTCGGGCTCCCGGTGCTTGGAGCCTGCCTATGTCTCTGCCTCTCTCTCTCTCTCTGTGACTATCATAAATAAATAAAAATTAAAAAAAAAAAAGAAAAAAAATAATACTTGTATCTTTCATGCTGGGTTTAGGCTTAAAGCAACAATCCTTCTTTCACATTCCAGTAGTCCACTCAAGTCACATGGTCAAACCTGAATCAATACAATCTAACACAAGGGCTCTGACATTGACTGAATTACCCATTGAAAAGGGTAATATGCCTAGTTTCACTATAACTGGGCCTGAAGGCTTCCTAACAAATAGCTCTTCACTGTAAATACAGTCAAGATGTTTAACATATTAAAACGTTTGAATTAAAAATAACAAGACAAGAAAAAGAAACACATTGCTTTTTCTGGTTAAATTCTTTAACTTAGGAAACCCAAGAAGAAAGCCTAATAAAACCTGAGGATGATGAATTGTATGTAACACCATATGCATTACTAATGTCTGGTGAGGGGTAAAAATATGGCAGATTCCATTCATATACAGAGCCTTGAAGAATTTGGCTTTTGAACTAGTCATCATTGGTCAGGATTATATTGAAGCCACTGGTCCACATACAAAGAACTGTGTTTCTGCATACAGAGCTAGGTCTGTAACAAAAAGAATAAATCATCAGAATACTTCTTTGTGCAGGGCATATAATTAAAATTACATATAAATCAGGGGCACCTGGGCAGCTCAGTCAGTTAAGTATCCAACTCTTGATTTTGGCTCAGGTCATGATCTCAGGTTCTGAGATTGAGCCTTGCCCATCTTGAGATTCTCTCCCTCCCTCTCCTGGATGCCCCTCCCCCCAACTCTATTTCTCTCTCTCTCAAAAAAAAAAAAAAATACAAATTGGCTTTTATTTAAATAACGGAAAAAGCAGGGCACCTGAGTGGCTTAGCCAATTAAGCATCTGCCTTCAGCTCCTTCGGCTCCTTAGGCTCAGGTCATGATCCTGGAGTCCTAGGATCTGAGCCACTCATTAGGACTCCCTGCTCAGCAGGGACCCTGCTTCTCCCTCTCCCTCTGCTGCTCCCCCCTGCTTTGCTCTCTTTCACTCATGCTCTCTCTCTCTCTTAAATAAATAAATAAATAAATAAATAAATAAATAAATAAATAATAAGCTTATAGCACTAAATCAAACTTTACATATTGTTATTTTTTCACACTATTGTAAAAATCAAATGAGACATGTTTGTAGTCCAAACCTTAGCCCAGATGCTAAACCAGTCAGGAAATGGAGGCTTGCCTGGGCCACCTTGAAAATGGAATCACATGTTTGCCCTACACACATGACTTATACTTTAGCATGTTGGAAAATGAATTTTAATGATCAGGAATACCTCATTAGGTATTATTCAAAATGTCAGATATTGTGTGACTTATCCAGAGGTAAATTGATCACATTAGTCTAAATGTGAACCATAAAAATCATTTATAACCACTAGTTTTGCTTACATAATCTTTGATATTTTCTCATAATGAACAGTACCTAACATACTGAGAAAATGCCCAACATTTAGAAATATTGCTCGTTTTAGTAAGTCAAATAAAGCAAAATGGCTTTTTGAAATTGCTTTAACAAATACAAGTTTTTATGAATATTGCCTTCATTCTGCTCTTGTATAGAATTGCACAGGTCTATAGAATTTGCACACATCTAAACAGAGTAATGCAATCCACGAAGTGTTTTGTAAGAAAATGTGCCAATAACACAGAGGAAGATCAATACTATGGAGCTATATGGCAGATCATGTTTTTCCTATTTATAACTTTAAAAGAGTTTCAGATAGGAGTAACAGATTAGACAGACAGAGATACGTACTTTTAAAGATGGGAATTTGTTTAAATAAGTCCTGGAGTGTTAGCAAATAATTCTTTTAGTTAATATGGCTTGTTTTATTGATGTTCATAAAATTGCTCTTGCTATTCCTTAAAGGTTACCTCTGTGCTAATTAATTTGGTGACTCAACGCATCAGATGACATTATTCACCTTGAGGTCTGATTTGGATTACTGAGGGAAATGAAGTGAAAGGGAAGTTGATTGTGATAGGACAAAATTGGCTTCATGCAACAACTAGGAGCACATGAGGGGGGAGAATTGTTAGGTACTGCCACTAAGAGGTTTTTTTTGTTTTGTTTTGTTGTTGTTGTTTGTTTTTTTAATATTTTATTAATTTATTCATGAGAGACACACAGAGAGAGAGGCAGAGACACAGGCAGAGGGAGAAGCAGGCTCCATGCAGAGAGCCTGATGTGGGACTCGATCCCGGGTCTCCAGGATCACACCCTGGGCTGAATGAAGGTGATGCTAAACTGCTGAGCCACCCGGGCTGCCCCACTAAGAGTTTTTAAAAATAAATAAAAGAAATTTAACTTTTTAGAATTAGGAAAAAAATACATTGGGTTGATTGTTTGACAGAGCAAGAGAGGGAGACAGAATTTAAAGTTTTATAACATGGTCATTTAAAAGAGAAAGAGGAAGTGTGGATAGAATCAGGGTAATCAGAATTTTTTTTAAAAAAAAAATGGAAAGGAAGGAAAATGTACGAAGTTACAGATACAGAGAAAAATGAGAAGGCAGATAGGAAGGCAAAACCAGTCCAAGAGTGCTGGGAGAGACAGACAGGGCTTACTACTGACTGAGACATATATATTCGAATGAGGTTTTTGTTACTTCTACTTCTTAACCTGGGTTACTATAATATTAGAGTGGCAAAATTTTGTCTGTTATCTTTAAATTTTGAGATTATGTATTATAACCCAAAGCTATTTTCCTATTTCAGTAACTTTACAAAAGTTTCTTAAAACATAATTTCGTGTGATTTGGGGTGTTCTGTATAAACAAAAAAAAATATTCTTTGCATGTTGGAACTTTAAGATTCTGTCCACTGGTAAAGTTAGAGAAATGACAGCTTGGCTTACTTATAAAACCTTCCTTATAACCTTACAATTTTGTTTGAAAGTTTATATCACCTACCTTATTTATCCTTAGGTGTGAATAAAACACCCCCAAAGAACATTTGTGATGAAAGACTGTGCATCTTAGCCTGGATCCTTTCCAGTGCCTCTGAGCAGATCATGTGAAGAAACTGTGTGGGGGGTGGGGGGTGGTGATCTGCATGCATCAAATTGACAGGATAATGTGGTATTCTGTTTCCTACTAACCTGCATATGTTTCCTGGAATTTTTATTACTGAAGTCATTGACATAATCTGCTCATGGTAGTTATTCTTAAAATTTTTGGTCATGTATTTTTTAGCAGAATCTGGTAATTCTATCCACAGAAACTTTCAAAGTCATCAGAAAAGAATGCCCAATCCACAGGCTCTTAGATACACAACATGTTTTACCTTTTATTTATTTTTTTAAAGATTTTATTCATTTATTCAAAGAGTCAGAGACATAGGCAGAGGGAAAAGCAGCCTCCCCACTGGGAGTCTAATGGGGGACTAGATTCCAGGATCCCAGGATCACGCCCTGAGTCAAAGGCAGAGGCTCATTGAGAGACATGTTTTAATATAATTCTGATATCCCATCAAATTTTCCCCTGAATTCCCCTCATAATCCTAATAGGTTTTTCTGGAGATGGCTTTTCTGCCTTCTGAAGACCTCAGCTTTCTGAATCTGCCTACTGGCAATATCCTCCCCTAGAACTGGATTCTCACCAGCATTTCTACTTCATAGGCTTGTGACATGTAGTGGATGAAGGCCTACTCACACCAATGCTACTTCTGAATGCTGAATGGGCCTGATGGTTGTCTCTTGGGAACCAGGGCAACCTATGGCAATAGGCACCAATTCTGCTTTGAACCTTCCTATGTTCACCTCAGCACCATCTCATGCCCCACAGCAATGATTCTCGAACTATTGTTGGTAAAAGATCTGTCCCCCACCACAACACCAATTAGTGTTTTGTTTTGTTTGGTGTTTGGTCATGTATGAATAATTTTTAAAAGACAAGACAAAATTACTATCAAAATGAATGCCAAAAGACAAAACTATAGAAAATACAAGTCCATGTTTTTTTTATTATTATTAGATTCATTACATGTAAGTTTTTGTGTCAAATGTTGTAAAAACATAAATCTTTAAATATCATTTTGTGGCTTAACCACTGTTTATGGATGCAACTTTGAGTAGAAATGCCTACTGGAGCTCTTCCTTAGGGCTCTGGTTATAAAAATGTATTCGTTTGAAACATGGAGTTTGAATTCAATCATTCAACTGATATTTAAAATTAAAATTTAAAGCAACTGTTTAAAGGGGTAGTGGAAGGGGAATTGGGCGGGGGGTTTGGGTGACTGGGTGATGGGCAATGAGGGAGACTTGGGATGAGCACTAGGTGTTATGCTATATGTTGGTAAATTGAACTCCAATAAAAAAAAATAAAGCAACTGTTTAAATGAAGGAATTTAATTCATTAAATATATTGGATTCTGTAGAACTTTTGCTTGGTTAGCTTGTTTGGTATGATTTTATGTGTAATTTGTTCTTTTAAGCATATTTGTATGTATATTTCAAAAGTTCACTTATGTATGAACACATATGTGCAACATAGTTAGAAGAGGTTCATGCAAACATTGTGTGCCTTCCACTTTACAAACCATGAGCAACATCATGATTAGAACAAAGTGGTCTTGGGATCCCTGGGTGGCTCAGAGGTTTAGTGCCCGCCTTTGGCCCAGGGCGTGATCCTGGAGACCTGGGATCGAGTCCCATGTCGGGCTCCCTGCATGGAGCCTGCTTCTCCCTCTGCTTGTGTTTCTTCCTCTCTTTGTGTCTTTCATGAATTAATAAATAAAATCTTAAAAAAAAAAAAAGAGCAAAGTGGTCTTCCTTCACCCAATGTGCCTGTGTTCTCTGTGATCTAATCTTCATTTATAGACTTCTCAGTTCCACACTTAACATCTAATACCTGCAGGTCTATTCTTGGCCTCCTTATAATAACCTTTTTAGCACAAAGGGTTTAAGGAAAGCTGTCTTCATAAAGTATAAATAAGTAATAATTACAGATGAATTTTTTGTGTGCTTGCTATGTGTCAGTTTTTTTTTTAGTTTAAATTCAATTAACTAACATGTAGAATTAATTTCAGAAGTAGAGTTCAGTGATTTATCAGTTGTGTATAACACCCAGTGCTCATTACATGATGTGTCCTCCTTAGTGTCCATCACCCAGTTACCTCATTCCCCCACCCCCAACCCTCCAGCAACCCTCAGTTTCTTTCCCATAGTTAAAAGTCTCAGCTGCTATTTTAAGGTCTTCATACCTACTTATAGGTCCTTATATGTATATATATTTTTAATTTTTAGTATGTATTCATGAGATACAGAGAGATAGACAGAGACACAGGCAGAGGGAGAAGCGGGCTCCATGCAGGGAGCCCAATGTGGGACTCAATCCTTGGACTCCAGGATCATGCTCTGGGCTGAAGGTGGTGCTAAACCACTGAGCCACCCAGGCTGCCCCTTATAGGTCCTTATAATACATGTTAGTCATATGAAGGAATAAAGATTTTTTTTAAGGGGAGGTTAAATAATTTGGACAAGGTTACACATTTATAGGTTGTTGACCTAGGACTTGGGTGCAGACTTTATGGACAGTTTTATGACCCCACCACTAATATACTAGTATATCCTATTTCCCAGCCCTATCTGTGCATTTAGAGAAGACAAGATGTTAGCAAAAATAATACTATAAAGGGTTATTGCTAAAAATCTTTCCAATTTTAAATATAGAAACATAATTCAAATTCATATTCGAGAATAAATAAATAAACAAACAAACCAACCAACCAGCTTAATATATAACTGGATCCAGGATATAAATGTTAATATCAAGGTTCTACTTATTTCTCCAGTTTTTCTATCCTGTCTTGTGGCTTCTATCATAGATGGAAGAAGCACTTCAAGGAAATGTATCCTTTCATTTCTCACAAAATGTAATTCTTTTGCATTTCTTAAACTTAATAACAACTTCAAGAACATCCTAGGGATGACCTGACCTAGCATAGATTATATTACCATTTCTGCATTACTCACAAAGAGTTGGAGATGAGAAATTCTGATTGGCTGGATCTGAGTCATATAATTCCCTTCACTCTGAACCTGCTTTAGTACCCTGTGAAGAGACATGAAATCCTGAAGACATTCAGGTAGCCAATATCATTTTTTTGTAGAAGATGTTCACTGCCAAAAAGAACTGTTACCTGTATGGAACTATGTTTTTCAACATATAATAGCATATCAAACAGCTTTAATATTAAATAGTTACTCCAGGGAAAATCAGCTAGTAAAAGATGCTTAATGGAACATAAGACCACCAGATTCATATTGCATGCTCTTTCCAATATGCTATAAAGAGAATCCCTTGCTTAAAATCCATTCTGTTTTTTCAAAATATACTTTAGACCAGAGATTGACAAACCATGGTCTGAAAGCCAAATCTAACCTATCAACTATTTTGTGAATAGAATGTTATTAGAACACACTACACTCATTTGTCTACATATGCTATATATACAGCTTTTATCTAAGGTTCAAAAGCAGAGTTGAGTAGTTTTATGACAGAAACCATAGTATCCCTGGAGACTAAAATATATCTTGTTTGGCCTATTACAGAAAGAAAAAAAAAAGTTTCTGACTTCTGTTTATGAAACAGTTTAAAAAATAAGTTAAACTAGAAGAATTTTGGGGAGAGGTTTAAACACACAGCAAATATTAGGATTGCCATAGCAAGGCCTTGTTTAATGTAGAGAAAACTGTATCAAACATCCACTGTGATCTATTACTGTTGTTTATAAAATAAACTATCTTTTTCCTTTGTTCATGTCCATCCAGCCATCATGTGGAAATGATTTAACTTACATAAAGTTCCACCCACAGGGTAGAAACTGCTCATTGTACAGTTATATAGCTATTTTTTTAGTCTTTCTGACAGTTAAAATTTTCTTTTTTAAAAAAGATTTTACTTATTTATTCATGAAAGACAGAGAGAGAGGCAGAGAAATTGGCAGAGAGAGAAGCAGGCTCCTCGCAGGGAGCCTGGTGTGAGACACCCGATCCTGGACCCAGGGATCAAGCCCTAAGCCAAAGGCAGATGCTCAACCCCTGAGCCACCCAGGTGCCCCAGTTAAAATTTTCATAGTAAATTTCTTAACAGACATTCTGATGATGCATTTTTTAAAAAAGAATCCTGAAGGAAACAAAATCTAAATATTGTTTTTTTATTGAATACATAATTTCCAATAATTAAAGCAAAACAAATTGAACTTTATTAAGGAACATGAAAAGTATTAGACAAGCCAGTTAACAGTGGTTGCCAGAGCAGAGAAAGTGAACTGAATGGAGAAAGTGGAAAAGATGAAGAAGGAAACTAGCATTTAACGATTGCCTGCTCCGTGTCAGGCACTTTTTATGGCATGTAATTTATTTTTCACAGTTGCTTAGCAATAGAAGACATTTTCTTTCTTTTTCTGAAAATAAGAAAACTGAGATTCATAAACATTAAGTTACATGTCACAATGGTAAACGTTGAGCTGGGCCATATGAGAACAAAGCTCTACTTTCTCCACAACTGTAATCTGGGAAATGCAGTGTTCAATTTCCTTCACCTTGGATTTTAAGAGTCTGAGCTATGGGTAAGGACAAAGAAAGAGAAAAAGAAAAAACAAAAAGAAAATGAAAAAGGAAAAGAAAACAAACCAAAAACAGGTAGACTGTCCTTTTTGAACAAATATCCCACTTCCCAGGAAGTTGCTTTTAGATCTCATTAGACAACAGAGGTTTCAAAGACACCTAATTTTGTTAAGTATGTAATACACAAAAATGGCTGCCTTTGCATGTATTGAAAACAACAAATGACAAATCAGTATTGTAATAGTTAAGTTTAAGTATTTAGCACGTACCATCCATTAAGATGTATGTATTAGAATTAGTCACTTGCTTAGTGCAATGCTCTATGTACTAGCTAACATGCATTTAATCCTGTAAATGACAATGAACCAATATTTACAAGATCCTCAATTTACATATAAGAAAATAGAGACTGTGAGAAAAGTGACTTGTTTATGGTAAAAAGTGTCTGGCAAGTAGCTAATAAGAGGCTAAAATGTGCCTTTGTCTTTGAAACACTATATTACACTGCTTTACCCATACAGGCTGTTAAAGTAATGTATTCATTTTTTGAAAAATATATATTCAGTGCAAACTGGTGCACCACTGTGGAAAATAGTATGGAAAATTACAAATAGAACTACCATATGATCCCAATAATTGCGCTACTGGGTATTTATCCAAAAAATACAAAAACACTAAAAAAGATATATGTACCCCCTATGCTTACTGAATCATTATTTATAATAGCTAAAGTATGGAAGCAGCCCAAGTATCCATTGATAGATAAATGATAAAGATAGTGTGGTATATACATATACAATGTAATATTGTTCAGCCATAAAAAGGAATGAAATCTTGAAATTTGTAACAACTTAGATTAATCTAAAGGGTATAATACTGTGAAATAAGTCAGAGAAAGAGAAATACCATATGACGTCACTGTTATGTGGAGTTTAAGAAAGAAAAAAAATTTACAATCCAAAAAGCAGACTCTTAACTGTAGAGAAGAAATTGATGGTGCCCAGAGGGGGAAAAGGTAGTAGGATGAGTGAAACAGATAAAGGGGATTAAAAATATTTTTTATGGTGAAAAGAAAAAAAAAGGAATATTTTTATAGTGGATGAGCACTGAGTAATGTATAAAATTGTTGAATCACTGTATTGTACCTGAAACTAATGTAGAACTGAATGTTAACTATACTAGATTTAAAATCATATAATATATACTCAGTTTCAACTTGGGCTGTATGTTCTGTTGTTAATGGAGATGTAACAGTGAGAATAAACATTCTAAATTCTTGCCTTCAAGAAGTTCACTAATATAATTAGAAATTTAATGTGATAGAATCTAGTAGGGTGAGGGAGGAGTCACAGAAAGAACTTCATTTACTCCTGAAATCATATTATATATATGTGTGTGTATGTGTGTGTGTGTGTATATATATATATAACATATACATATGCATATACAACATATATATTAAATATATTTACATATTTTATATGATAAATAAATAAAATCTTTAAAATTCAAGAAGGGAGGAAAGCCACAACTCTAAATATTCATATAGAAGATAATTTTAAAACACTGAAAAATGAAATCACTCAACATATAGAAGGCAAATGACATAGGAAGAAATGTTGATAATTATAGGATTTTAGCCCCATTTTTCTCTTGCAAGTTTTCCTGAGAGTATAATTTGAATATTTGGGTCACTGGAAGAATAGCAACCAGCATGTCCCTTGATGTGATCATGTCTCTAAATTAGATCTTGTAAGCTATAAGAAGTAAAATGTCTTTAAAGTATAATGGACATTGTAAATTTTATCTTTGACTTCAAATAGTTTCAGTTATACCACATGTGTACATTTTCTAGTTTATTTTCTAGAAAGCTAGAAATTAGCACTAAAAACTCCCTCCACCTATGTGTCTCCTTTTTGTGTTAGGCTACTATTTTACCAGATAAAATGAGTTTCCAAATATTTTTATGGTCAATTAGAGGTAAAATCAAGGTCTAAATTCCATATTAGTAAAATTATATATATATATATTTCTGCTATGTGTGAAATTTTAATACTATAATTACAGTATAAATTGTTCAAATAAAGAATAGCTAGCAACTAAAAGAAATTTCTAAACATGGAAATTCATTTTCCATAATTACAATCAATGCTATAAAATCAACCCCACTTTTTGTGCATTGAATTGCATGTCCGGAAAATATATGAAGAAGTCCTAACCTCTGGTACCAGTGAGTGTAACCTTATTAGGAAATAGTATCTTTGCAGATGTAATTAAGATGAGATTATACTGAATAAGGTGTACCCTTAGTCCAGTATGACAGGTGTCGTTATAAAAACAGGAGAGACAGAGAGGCAGGCATATACACAGAGAAGAATGCCATATGAAGACACAGAAACACAGAGCAAAGAGGCCACGTGATCATGAAGGCAAACTGGAGTTCTACAGGCACAGGTCAAGGAACACCAAAGACAGCTGTCAATCACCAAAAGCTAACAGAGAACATGGCCCTGCAAACTTGATTTCAGAGTTCTAGTTTCCAGTCATGGAAATGATGATTTTTTTATTGTTTTATACCTCTCAGTTAATTAGCATTTCTTACAAAAGTCCTACAAAATTAATACACATGGCTTTCTTGGTTTCACGCTCATAATGAGTCTTATATGCTAAGCATCTTCACCACCGATTATTTTATAAAAGTATAGAACATTTTTCTCACTAACGTAATTTTCTATTAACAAAAATTTATTTCTTAATGATGTATCTATATTTGGGACTACATTTTACTAATTTATTTGCTCATTCATTTGCCTCATCCTCGAGTTCACACTGTTCATAAAGCTCCCGACTTTCCACACAATGTCTGTGGCATCATTGGGTTTATTTCTTTTATTTTTCATAGAATTTCTTCTGTAAATTCAGTGGTTTTGCTGTTATTAATTTTAGTAAATTAGCCAGCTCCAAAGGCATATTCCCTAAACTCAAAAGATTTAGAAAATGAAATAATCAAACCTGAAAAGTCTTTGATAAATAAGTTCTCACTTGGTGCTCTTAAAGGGAAAGTTCCTGAGCAAACAGAGAATAAGAATTAGAGGATAAATACCAAAACAAAATTGTCCATTTCTAATTTTAATATTTTTATTTAAAAAAATGTACACTTAGATAAGTACAATTAAATACACATTTTAGCAAATAATTTAAAATCTAGTATATATATAAATAGCTACTCAGATAAAAATTGTCATAGTTACATAATGTGTCAATAAGCATCTCTTGGCAGCTGCAACCTATTCTCATTCCATTATGAATGACTACTGACCTGAAATTAAAAAAAAAATAAATAAATTCTAGTATAAGTAACATGCAGTGTTAGTTTCAGGTATACAGCATTAGTGATTCAACAATTTTACACATTACTCAGTGCTCATCACTCTAAGTATACTCTTAAACCCCTTCACCTGTAATATCTCCCCACCTACTTCCCCTTTAGTAACCATTAGTTTGTATTCTGTAGTTAGGAGTCTATATTTTGTCTTTTTTTCTTTCTTTCCTAACTCCCACATAAAAGTGAAATCATAGGGTATTTTGAAATCATATTGTCTTTCTCTGACTTATTTCACTTAGCATTACACCTTCTAGATCATCCATGTATTTGCAAATGGTAAGATTTCATTCTTTTTTATGACTGAAGAATATTCCATTTGTATATGTGTGTATATGTATATATATATATATATCACCTCTCTATCCATTCATCTATTGATGGACACTTGGGTTGCTTCCATACTATTATAAATAATGGCTGCAATAAACATAGGGGAGTACATATTATATATCTTTCAATTTAGTGTTTTCATATACTGAGGGTAAATACCCAGTAGTGGAAATACCTGATCATACAGCAGTTATATCTTTTTTTTTTTTTTTTTAAGGAATCTCTATACTATTTGCCACAGTGATTTCTTCTCAGTCTTTCAGCTAAGATCAAGTGTTTGCCAGAGTGGCCACACCAGGTTGCACTCCCACTAACAGAATTAGGGTCCCTTTTTCTTCACATCCTCACCAACACTTGTTGTTTCT
Organism: Vulpes lagopus; assembly: GCF_018345385.1. Classification (NCBI taxonomy): domain Eukaryota; kingdom Metazoa; phylum Chordata; class Mammalia; order Carnivora; family Canidae; genus Vulpes; species Vulpes lagopus. The sequence goes on along the minus strand of NC_054828.1, from coordinate 92,438,885 downwards.
TGTGCTTTTGATGTTAGCTATTCTGACAGGTGTGAAGTAATACCTCACTGTGGTTCTGATTTGCATTTCTCTGATGATGACTAATGTTAAACATCTTTTCATGTGTCTGTTGGCCATCTGTAGGTCTTCCTTGGAGAAATATCTGCATGTGTCTTTTTTTAATTGGACTGTTTATCTTTTTGGTGTTGAGTTGCATAAGTTCTTTATGTATTTTGGATACTAACTCTTTATCTGACATGTCATTTGCAAATATCTTCTCCAAGTCAATAGGTTGTCCTTTAGTTCTGTGGACTGTTTCCTTTGTTGTTCATAAGCTTTTTATTTGGATATCAGATCAACAGTTTATTTTTGCTTTAATTTCCCTTGTCTCAGGAGACATATTTATAAAGATGCTGCTATAACTAATGTCAGAAAAATCAGTGCCTGTACTCTCAGGATTTTTATGGCTTTGGTTTTCCCACTTAAGTCCCTGATCTACTTTGAGGGTTTTTTTTTAAGATTTTATTTATTTATTCATGTGAGATACAGAAAGAGAGGCACAGGTATAGACAGAGGGAGAAGCAGGCTCCCTGCATTGAGCCCCATGTGGGACGCGATCCCCGGCTTCATGCACTGAGCCAAAGGTAGATGCTCAACCGTTGAGCCACCCACACATTTCTGAGTTTATTTTTCTGCATGGTGTAAGAAAGTGGTCCAGTTTCTTTCTTCTACAAGTAACTGTCTAGTTTTCCTCACACCATCTGTTGAAAAGACTATCTTTTTCCCATTGCATATTCTTGCCTTCTTTATTTAAGATTAAGTAACCATATTATCATTGATTTATTTCTGGGCTCTCTATTCTGTTCCATTGATTTATGTTTCTATTTCTGTGCCAGTACCATAATTTCTTCATTATTACAGCTTTATAGGATACCTTGAAATCTGAAATTAGGATACTCTCAATTTTGTTCTTCTTTTTAAAGACTGCTTTGGCTATTCAGGGACTTTTATGTTTCCATACAAATTTTAGGATCGTTATTCCAGTTCTTTGAAAAATGTTGTCAGCATTTTGATAGAGATTGCATTATATTGTAGATTGCTTTGGGTAGGATGGTCATTTTAACAATATTTTTTCTTCTAATCCATGAACATGGGATATCTTTCAATTTGTTTGTGTCATCTTTAATTTCTTTCATTAGTGTTTTATAGTTTACAGAGTACAGGTCTTTCACTTCCTTGGTTAAGTTTATTCCTAAGTATTTTATTCTTCTTGGTGCAATTTAAATGAGATTTTTCTTAATTTCTCTTTCTGCTGCTTCATTATTAGTGTATAGAAATTAACAGGCTTCTGTATATTAATTTTGTATCCTGAAGGTTTTCTGAATTCATTTATCAGTTATAACAGATATTTAGTGGATTCTTTAGAGTTTCTATATATAGTATCATATTTGCAAATAGTGAAAGTTTTACTTCTTCCTTACTGATCCAGATACCTTCTGTTTTCTTTTCTTTTCTGATTGCTGTAACTGCTAGCCTAAATTTTAAAATGATCATTTCTTTGCTTTTCTTAGGATTATACCATCTATATATGTATCATACAACATCATTTATTTTTTAGCAGACTGTCTTTCTCAAAGATTACTGCAACATTATTTCTTCTCCTGGCTGCTCTTCTACAGTACAATTTTTGACACTCCATTATCAAAGGCAGAAGCTAATTCCTCTCCTGTAAATATGGGTTAGCCTTCTTGGTTTACACATAATCAAATGATGCTATGTGACCTCCCAGGTTTTGTGAGAAGCTTAGTAGCTTCAGCTTGGTCATTTTAAACATTTGTCTCCTAAATATGCTCTCTTGGAAGACTTCCGCTCATAATCCAGCACAACATTTTGAGAAGTCTAAGGCAGGTGAAAAGGGCAAGTGAAGCATTAACAATCAGTTGCTACAAATGAGCTCATCCTTAAAGTGTGCTGACCAAGTGTATGCCCAAGAGAGTTCTGGTTTTGATAATTAAAGTCCTGCATCTTGGGAACCTCCTCAGTTTCAAGCAAACTAGAACAGTTGGTCAACTTATCTTAGACCCAGCCCAGACATCAAAAACTGAGTGAATAATCCTCTAGATGATTACAGCTGCAATCATTCAAATCACCTACAACTCCAAATCTTCTCAGTTGAGGTCTCAGACATAGTGAAGCTGGGGAAGGAGAGGGGAGGTGGTGGGTAGGTGAGAATCATCCTTCCACACTCTTTCTGAATTACTGACTCTCAGAATTTATAAGAATAAGCAGCCAGTTGTTTATTTTTTTTTAATGTTGTTAAGTTTGGAGTACTTTGTAACAGTAATATGTAAGAAGACTATTTTAAACTATTTAAAAAATATAAACAACATTATTTATATTTTTGTGCCTTCACTTTTTTCTTGCAGAAAAAGTAATTAACAAATTTGAAGATATAAACAGAAATTTCAGAAAATTTTAAGAAATACATACATATATGTAAGACATTAAATAAGGATAGAGGAGTTATTTACTCAAGAAGACATAAACATCCTAAATGTTTTGCACCCAACAACTGAATATCTAAATAAAAGAGGAAATATCCATTAGAATTATAAGAAATAGACAAATCCATTATTATACTTGGAGAATTCAACACCTCTCTCTTTCAGTAATGATATATCCAGCAGAAAGAAAATCAGTGACATATTTGAACTGAACAGCTGATCAATAAACTGGATCCAATTAACATATATAGAATGTTCTATTCAACAACAAAGTAATGCACACTTTTCAAGCTCATGTGAACATTCATCAAGATAGATCACATGTTGTGCTAGCCTAAAGCTAGCAGAAAAAGAGAAGTAATAAAATGTAAAGCAGAAATTCATCAAACTGAAACAGTAAATTAAAGGAGAAAATCAAAACCCAATGCTATGTTGTTGTTTTTTTTCTGTTTTGTTTATTTATTTTGTTTTGTTTTGTTTCATTTTCAGTTTCTTTGTTAAAGTGAAATAAAAAATGAAAAGTCCCCAGCCAGGCTAAAGAAGAAATGGAGAACAGAAAAATTACCAAGATAGTAATAAAAAGACTTCACAAATGATTCCATGCATATTAAGATTATGCTAACAGAATACTAAAAATAACTTTAAGCCCACCATTTTGATAACTTAGATGAAATGATCAATTAATTATTTGACAAACTATCAAAACTCACATAAGGCAAAATAGATGATCTGAATGGTTTATATATTTTAAGTAAATTAAATCAATAGTAAATAACCTTCTGAAAGAAAAATCATCAGGCCTAGATGATTTTAACTACGTGAATTCTCTCAATCACTTAAGAAATTACACGAATTTTCCACATTCTTTTCTACAAAATAGAGTAACACCTCCCAATTCATTCAGTGTGGTCAGCATTATCCTATTATTAAAACCAGATGAAGACAGTTGAAAAAAGAGAAAGAACTGGCCAGTATCTTCCATAAATAACAGATAAAAATATACTCAACTAAATATCAGCAAACCAAAATTCACAAATAAATTTAAAAACAATAATTTAAAAACAATAATCATACATAATAGCAAATGAGAATTGTTCTAGGTTTATTAGAGTACTTCATCATTTAAAAATCAATGTAATACAGCATGTGGACAGATCATAGAAGAAATAAATGTATGATCATATCAACTGAAGCAGACAAAAACATTTGACAAAATCCACCACATATTTATGACCAAAACCTCTTAGCAATGTACATGTGGAGCCTAACATTCATAAACTGAATAAATAACATCTATGAAAAACTTATCATTAACTTCATATTTAACTGTGAATGGACATTTTGTCCTAAGTTCAAGAACAAGACAAAGATGTGCTCTCTCATCATTCCTTTTCAGCATTACTCTAGATGTGTAAACTAAGGCAAATATATAAGAAATGAAAAGTATATATACTAGAAAAATAAATAGGTCTGATTAATTGACAGAAGATAATATTTTCTAAGTAGAAAATTCCAAGAATCAACATGAACAACCAACGACCTACTTGAATGAATAAGTGAATACAGCAATGCAGGATGCCAGAGTAATACAGAAAAATCAATTGTTTTCCTATATATCAGTAATGAAAAGTTGAAGGAAAAAAGCCTCAAAAATAATGTCATTTACAATGTTTTCAAAAACAAGGATAAAATTAGCTATGAAACTTTAAAAATATGCAGAGAAACCTATGCAAAAAGCCACAAAATGTTGATTCAGAAAAAATTGTCAGTAATTTGTTTAAATTAATAAATTTTAGGTTTAGAAAAAAAAAATTAGCAGGAAGTACAAAGTTTCCATATACACCCTCAAACCTAAAGATTTGGTTTAACACCTTGCACTAGTGTGGTATATTACAACTGATGAACCAATATCAATACATTATTAATAACTAATAGCCACAGTTTACATTAAAATTCACTCTGAGCTGTGTATTCTATGTGTTTTGAGAAATGTATAATGACGTGTATTCATCCTTGCAGTAAGTATCACAGAAAAGAGTTTCACTGTCCTAAGCATTCCGTGTTCCACATATTCATCTCTTCTTTCCTCTTTTTAAACCCTTGGCAACCACTAATGTTTACTGCTTCCATACCTTTGTCTTTTCCAGAATGTTAAACATGTAAACTTTCCAGACTGACTTCTTTAATGTAGCAATATGCATTTAAGGTACTGCTGAATTGAAGATTTTTTACATATTCTGCACTATACCCTTGCCAAGCATATGATGCACAAATATTTTTTCTCATTTTATGAGTTTCACTCTCAATTGCACACTTTAAAGCCCAAAAGTCTAACTTTTATCATGTCCAATCTGCTTTTATATATGTATATATTTTTCCCTTTGATTGTTTCTCTTCTAGGTGCCATATCCATTAAACTGTTGCTTAATACAAGGTCACAAAGATTTATACCTATGTTTCTTCTCATCAGAGTTTTATAGATTTAGCTCTTATGTTTAGATCATTGATTCATTTATACATTTTTTTTTTTTACCATGGTTACAAACAGGAGCCAGCTTGATTCTTTTGCATGAGTATATTGAGTTGGTCAAACATCATTTGCTGAAAAAACTTTCTTCACTAATGAACTGTCTTAGCGCTCTTGTCAAAAACATCCATCTGTCCTACAAGTTTAGTTTTATTTGTATATAATCAATTCATTTCATTAACTAATATCCTTAATATGTAGGTCATTGTTGATTACCATAGTCCTGGATAGTATGTTTTGAATCTGGGAAGTGTGAGTCGCCCAACTTTTTTATCTTCCAAATTTGTTTTCACTATTCCTGATCTTTTGCATTTCCATATCAGTTTCAGGACCAGCCTATTTCTGCAAGAAGTCAGTGAAAAACTTGAAATAAAGATCAATCTGGAGAGTATTGACTTAGCAATAACAACCTTTCCATCCTGTAAACAAAGGGAGCCTTTCCATTTATTTAGATCTTTTTATTTTCCGTTTATTTATATCTTTAATTTTTCCAACAATGTTTTTATATAGCTTTCAGTGTCTAGGTCTCAATTTATTCTTCAAAATCATTTCTAAGTACTTTAATTTCTTATTTTTCTTATTTTTTCTTTCTTATTTTTTAAATAAAATTGATTCGTTTAATTCATTTTCCAACTATTAGAAAATAAGAATATAGCAGACATATATATTGACCTTGTATCCTACAATTTTGCTGAACTTCTTCATTAGTTCTAACAATTTCTTATTCCTTCAGATGTTCTATGTACAAAATCATTTTAAATGCAAATAATTTTACTACTTCTTCAATGTGGATGTCTTTTATTTCCTTGCCTAATTTTCCTGACTACAATCTGCAGTATGTTAAATAGTAGCAACAGCACAGATATCTTTCTTTTTTTTCCTGATCTTAGGAAGAAAACTTTCAATCTTTCATTATTTCAACATTAAGATTGTTTTTAGCTGATTTTTCATAGAAGACCTTTACCAAATTGAAGTAGTCCCCTTCTATTCTTGTTTTATTTTTTATCATGAAAGGGTATTGTATCAAATGCTTCATCTGTTTATATTGAGATAATTATGTTTTATTTTCACTTTTATTCTATTACTATGATATATTGATTTTAGTATGTTGAATCAGCCTTGAATTCCTGGAATAAATCTGACTTGGTCATGGAATATGATCCTTTTATTGTGATACTGGATTCAATAATTCCAATGTCTGGAATTCCTTAGGAATGGTTTCTGTCAAACTCTTTTCTACCTTTTCAATGGGTCATACTTTCCAGTTTCTTTGAATTTTTTTTTTTTTTTGTAAAGAACTAGACATTTTCCCAAGTGTTATAATGTGGTAATTTTGAAATCTAATTCTCCAAATTCTCAAGAATTGTTGATTTTACCTGCGTAGACCTGGAGATGACCATTTGTGATTTTCACAGATGACTTTTGCAAAGTGCATACCCTTGTTGTGTGTGATCAGTTTAATCCATTTTTATTTATTTTTTTTATTTTTTTATTTTTTTTAGTTTAATCCATTTTTAAACAGTGATCTGACAAGGTTTCCATAAATGTGTGGTTATTGGTTTTGTGCCTATTTAAGAAACCATTCCATATCTTGAATTTCAAAAAATATTTTCCTTTATTCTTTTCTGTGAGACATTCAAATATTGCCTTAAACATATAGGTGATAAATTAACCAACTTTCAAGCTCATTTTACTGAAAAAAAAAAAAACATCTATTTTCTCTTTTCTGCAGTGTCATTCCATTCATGTGTCAATAGTTAATATATAGTTGTGTCTATATTGGGTTCTTTATTCCATCTTATTGGTCTATTTATGCAATTTTGCTATTATTATAATAATTCAGTTTTTAAAAGTTTTAAATGATCAATATTTATATTATTAATATGATAGTGTTTTGGCTACTCTTAATCCCAAGCATTTCCAAATCAACTAAGCTTTATAAAATAACAATGTAAAACCTTTTGAATTGCAAATATATATGTTGTACATATAAACTATGATTTAATATAATTTTTGAGGGCATGCTTGGAAAATACAATTTCTAGTGCATTATATGTCCATTTATCAAGGCTTCTTTAATGACTATCAATAAAATTTTATAATATCCACAAGTGTAGGGATCCCTGGGTGGCGCAGTGGTTTGGCGGCTGCCTTTGGCCCAGGGCGCGATCCTGGAGACCCGGGATCGAATCCCACGTCGGGCTCCCAGTGCATGGAGCCTGCTTCTCCCTCTGCCTGTGTCTCTGCCTCTCTCTCTCTCTCTCTGTGTGACTATCATAAATAAATTAATTAATTAATTAAAAAAAAATCCACAAGTGTATATTGTATTTGTTAATTTCCAAGGCAACTGATATTTTTCATTTTATTGTTAATTTTTCTCCTGTCAGTTGGTGGCATATAGAACTACAAATAATTTTTGTATATTGACTGAATATCCAGAAACCCTGCCAAACTTCCTAATACATTATTTAACAAGAGTTTTAAAAGTTTTCTGTGTACAGAGGGATATCAAATAAATTGATATAAAATTATTTCTCAAAACATATATAGCACTGGACATTACCTAAATTACACTTTCAAATATTAGCAGGCACTTTAGGTATCTTTAAATAGATAGAAGGAGAGAATTCAGATCTTGAACTTTGAGCATAAAGTTTTGTTGTAAGAATTTATTGTTTACATTTACAAAATACTCTCTTCGTCACCTAATCAATATTGAAATGTGTGAAAAATTTTTCTGCAGCAATATAAATTATCAAATATATTCTTCTTCTTTATTAATTATACTGATTTATTTTCTAATGTTATATAGCCTACCTTGCTGGAATAAACCCAAATGTCTATAATGTATTACTGATTTTATGTAATGATATAATGCAATTTCCTTAAAAGTTTTATTCAGAATATGATATTCAATTATAGTTTTCCTTTCAATTCATTTTACTTGTGTAAACCTGGAGATGACCATTTGTGATTTTTGGTATCAGGGTTTTATAGCCTCATAGCATAAATTGGGAAATATTACTTCCTTTTTCTATACTCTACCAAATTTTGTGTAAGGCTGAACTTAAAAACAAAATTGAGGGACACCTGAGTGGTTCAGTGGTTAGGTGTCTGCCTTCAGCTCAGGGCATGATCCCAGGGTTCTGGGATTGAGTCCCACATCAGGCTCTCCCACAGGGAGCCTCCTTCTGCCTCTGCCTATGTCTCTGCCTCTCTGTATCTCTCATGAAGAAATAAATAAAATATTTTTAAAAAATAAAGGGTTCACTTTTAAAAAAAAATTGAAATTTTGATGTCATTTGCTAGTGAAACCAACCATGCCTAACATGTGTTTTTGAGTTTCAGTGTGTGTGTGTGTATGTGTGTGCGCATCTGTGTACATTATTTTTGGTAGGAGGAATCTTTCTAAAAGTTAATTTATTATCTTTAAGTATGTAGAATTATTCTGGTTTTCTTTATTATTGAGTGTAGGAAAATATCCATTTCATCTAATATTTCATTGTTGGTGTAAAATTTTCCAAGATAGCCCAGTAAATTCTTGTTACAACCTAAAGTACTTATTTTGAAGTATCTTTTATATTTCTGATATTTATTGCCTTTTTAAATTATTTGCTTATTGCTTAGAAATTTCTCAAATAATTTATATTTGGTTCTATTATATGTTTATTTTCTACTTTGTTAATTTCTGCTTAATTCTTATTTTTCCTTCTTATATATTCTTTAGATTATTTTTCTAACCACTCTTAAAAATATAAGTACTTACAGTATTTTATAATTTTCAGGAATAGTGTTTTTTTTTTTCTAAATCATATGAATGCCTGTCAGCTGCTAACATAGTGCCCTTGAAATCTGAGTAATTCACTCTGTAATTCCTACAACAATTTTTTCATATATAAAAATATAACTATCAGAAGCACTAAAATTGCAGTGATGCATTAAATTCATATAATCTACAGTCCCCATTCGAGTTTCATAAATTGTCTCAATCATGCACATTGTAGCAAAAGCATCCAGTTTACAATCATTTATAACATGTCTCTTTAATCTCCTGCAGTCTAAAATAGCTTCTCAGCCCTCTTTTACATGCTGCTGCTTAAGACTCTAATTCAGGTCCAAGTCCCTGCTCCGCTGTATCGGGTATACTTGGACCCAAGCTCAAGCTTGTAAATAAACCCTCGTGTGTTTGCATCGGTGTTGGCTCCTTCATGGTTTCTCAGATTCGCAATCTTGGGCACAACATTTGGGGGCTTGTCTGGGATCCAAGAAACCCCTAGGACCCCATCCGGAGGGTTTCACGTGCGGTGAGTGCACTCAACTTTCCACCTTTTGTGCACATATTTTCTGAGAGCTCTAAACTGTACTTTTACCTGTAGAAATTCCAATCTGTATTGGGTCGACATTAGCTTAGGCAGATGCACTGGTGGGCCGTCCACTGGGGGTCTTGAGGAGACGTCCCTTGCCCTTGCCTGGAGGACGGGGTCCTCATCTGTAAGGAGGGCTGGCTGCCAGCCCTTCGGGTTACTTTGTTTTGTCTCTGTGGCAGTGCTGGAACGTTTGTCAGTGTTTCTATGTCCTTGTCAACTGTGCATTTGTCTGTGTTACTGTGTCTTTGTTAACTGTCATAACTGTTTACATAAGGAGAGGGAGATTTAAAATTTATTGCATGTCAGAATGGCCAACCTTTGACATGGGATGACCTTGAGAAGGAACTTTCCACCTACCTATTATCTTACAGGTTAAGGCTGTGATTTTCAGGGACAAACTGGATGGCCACCCTGACCAGGTGCCCAACATCCTGGCCTGGCAGGACATGATCAAGAATTCCCCTCTTTGGCTAAAACCCTTTTTATCCCCCAAAGCGCACAACTTGGTTGAAGGTAAGGAGAGACTCCCGGTCTACCGCCAGACTCTAGGGGCAGGTCTCCAAGCTATTGCGCGCAAGCCTACCAATCTGGCCAAGGTCTATGATGTGAAGCAGGACAAGGATGAGAGTCCAGCAGCCTTCTTAGAGAGAGTCATAGAGGCTTTTAGGCAGTACACCCCTATGAACCCAGAAGCCCTGGAAACAAAGGCCACAATTATCATGGCTTTTGTTAACCAGGACACTCAGGACCTTAAAAAAGAAATTGCAAAGAGTAGAGAGACTGGGAGAGAAGAGCTTGCAGGACTTAGTGATAGTGGCAGAACAAGTCTATAATAATAAAGTCCGGAAGAACAACAAACTAAACTAAGTGACCAGCAGACCCGAAACCTGGCCAAGATCCTGCTGGCCACATCCATGGATGACCCACAGGAAAAACGGAGGTACCTCAAGAAGCTGGCTTCAGGGACAGGTAAGGAGGATGGCCCTGGTCCCCGTCGGGAGCGCCCTAAACTGAACAAAAACCAATGTGCTTATTGCAAAGAAGAGGGCCACTGGGTAAAAAACTGCCCTAAAAAAAGATCTTAGGCCCCTGCCAAGATCTTGGAAATGGAGGACCTGGACAATTAGGGGAGTCAGGGTTTGGCACCCCTCCCCGAGCCCAGGGTAACTCTCAGAGTGGAGAGGCAACCCGTTGAATTCCTAGTGGACACTGGGGCACAACATTTGGTTTTATTACAACCCCAAGGGAAATTGGCAAACAAGACTTCATGGGTGCAAGGGGCCACGGGCACTGAACAGTACTCATGGACTACCCGAAGAACTGTGGATCTCAGTACAGGCCGGGTATCCCACTCCTTCATGGTCATCCCTGAGTGCCCCTACCTGTTGTTAGGTTGGGATTTGCTCACCAAGATGGGGGCACAAATTCGCTTTCACCCCGAAGAGGCAAAAGTCCTAAACAAGGAGGGACACCCAATTCAGGTGCTTATCCTGAGTTTAGAAGATGAATATCATCTCCACCAAATGCCCTCAGGCCCAATGACTGACATTGACCTTTGGCTGCAGGAATTTCCCCAAGCATGGGCAGAACCTAGGGGAATTAGGCTGGCCCAGCACGGACCGGCCATATACATAGAACTAAAGCTGGGGGCAGACCCTCTCAGGGTCCGCCAATACCCCATGCCTCTCGTCTCCCTAACCCAGACTGGGACCCCCCCTCTGCATGACTGTCAAGAAATTTTGGCACAGGTGCACAGAATCAGAGATCTCCAGGACCAGCTACTGCAGAATGCGGGTGCCACCTGGTACACGGACTGCAGCATTGTCTGAGAAGGAATCAGATTTGTGGGGGCAACTGTAACCATGGAAATGGAGACACAATCTGGGGGCACCAACCCTGCCAGACACCCCCAACTACACTGATGCAGATTTACACTGGATCAAATGCTTGCCCATGACCCAGAGCTTATGTGGCTGGTGGAGGGCCGCAGACTCCAGCATCATCTTGCCAGAGGAACTAGGACGGCGAGTCCTATCCAAAATGCATCAGAGTACTCATATGGGAACAAGGAAGATGGCAGACCTCATACGACATGCAAAGATCACTATTAAAGACTCTTGAGCAAAGATGGAGCAGACTGGTGAGCTGCCATACATGCCAGTTAACTAATGCCTCCACCCATGGATCTAACCCGGCTCTGAGGGGACCACCCAGGAGCCTACTGGGAAGTGGACTTCACTGAGGTAAAACCTGGAAAATACGGATACAGGTATTTACTAGTGTTTGTAGATACTTTTTTGGGATGGACAGAGGCATTTCCCACCAAACATGAAACGGCAGAGACCGTGACCAAGACACTGCTGGAAGACATCTTACCGAGGTATGGTTTTCCTGTTAGAATTGATCAGACAACGGCCCAGGATCGTCTCTAAGGTAACACGGGGAGTGGCACTAGTACTTGGGGCAGATTGGAAATTACATTGTGCATATAGGCCCCAGAGCTCAGGACAGGTAGAGAGGATGAACAGAACATTAAAGGAGACCTTAACTAAATTAGCCCTGGAGACTGGCGGGGACTGGGTGACTCTCCTCCTCTTTGCCCTATATAGGGTGAGGAACTCCCCATATAAAATGGAACTGACTCCCTACAAGATCATATTTGGTCTTCCTCCACCTATTATCCCCAATTTAAAACCTGAGGTGCTTGCTGAATTTGATGATCAACCAACTTCTTTTCTCCCTCCAAATGTTACAATGAACCCATGAGCAAGTGTGGCCTAAGCTGAGGGCCCTTTATGAGACTGGGCCACCCCCGGACCCCGATCCATATCAGCCAGGTGACCGGGTGTATGTGCAGAGATACCAACACCGGACACTTCAACCTCACTGGAAGAGACCTTACATCCTGATCCTGACCACTCCCACCACTCTCAAGGTCGACGGGATTACTCCTTGGGTCCACTACACCCACTTCCGGCCAGCTGACCCACAACCATTCTCAAGGACTTTGTTCCAGAATGGAAAAGCCAACCAGACAAGGACAATCCCCTAAAGCTAAGACTGCGCCGTTCTCACTTATTTCCCACCTCCAAGACTCCCAAGTCTGAGGTTGTCTTTCAAAATAGAAGGGGATTAGACTTAGTCTTCTTACAACAAAGGGGGGGGGGGGGCTATGTGCTGCCTTAAAATGTAGGATGTTGCTTCTTAGCTGGAATGTAAATGAAAGCGAGAACAGCAACAAGGTTGGTTCGAATCCTGGTTTAATCATTCCCCCTGGCTTACTCTGAGAGCAACCTGGACCCATGATTGGGTCCTTCCTTAGGTTCCTCTGAGAGGGGGAAATGTGGAGGACGAGAAAATTAAGGCCATTCCACTTTAAGTTCAGCCTTAGCACAAGTACAGCCATCCCAGGCCCCTGTGAAGAAGAGCTGAACTTTACCTTACTCCAGTTACAGGAAGAAAACAGCTTACAGCTTAATGTCCTAGAAAGCTCCATATTAGAATAAGAACAGAGCCCAAGCCAAGGGCAGGAAGCCCCTTTTAGAATAAGGACAGAGCTCAAGGGCAGCCCCGGTGGCTCAGCGGTTTAGTGCTGCCTTCAGCCTGGGGTGTGATCCTGGAGACCTGGGATCGAGTCCCACATCAGGTTCCCTGCATGGAGCTTGCTTCTCCCTCTGCCTGTGTCTCTGCCTCTCTCTCTCTCTCTCTCTGTGTCTGTCATGAATAAATAAATAAAATCTTTAAAAAAAAAAAAAAAAAAAGAACAGAGCTCAATGTGCTGGAAAGCCCCATATCAGAATGTAAACAGAACTTGAGAAATTCCTCCAACCTTTTTGGAGGAATTTCTAGACCAGCCCTTAAAACTAAGCTGAAACCCACCTCCGGGTCCAAGTCCCTGCTCTGCTGTGTCAGGTATACTTGGACTCAAGCTTGAGCTTGTAAATAAACCCTCATGTGTTTGCAAAAAAAAAAAAAAAAAAAAAGACTCTAATTCAATTATAATGGATACTGCTTCTCAATTTGTGGTTTTCTTTATGATTCATCATGATTATATTATGCTGTACATTTTTTCACAAGGATATCCCAGAAGCGACAGTGTATTCTCATTGTATCTAACCAAGTGTCATAATTGTTTTGATTTGTCCCACAAATCACTTTTTTAAACCTTATTTACAAGGTATTTTCCAGGTTTCTTCTCTGTAAAATTATTCATTTATCTTTTGTTTTCCAGTTTTGGCTTGTAGTAATGGTGAGTAACCATTCTCTTTCCATTCATTAATACCTGACCTAGGTTTTCTAGGTACTGAGTATATAACACTACATACTGGCCATTGGCTAATGTCTTATAAAAAAATATGAAAGCTGATTCTTTGGATTGGATATAGATGAGCTTTAAACAGTGCATTCCTCTTTCTTAAGAGAGGGGATGTTTCTGGATGACACAATAAGTCACAAGACCAGTGAATCACAAAGTTATAAGCCAATTATTTAACCACCTTTTTGATAAAATTATTCTTTTAGTCTAAGGCAAATAATTTGAAACATCCTGTCAACAAGCACTGCCCTTGGATGATTGCATTGGCACTTGCAGAGCAATCTAGAAAGGTAAATCTATTTCCAGAATAGGCCCTATGAGAAGTGGAGATCTGTTGTGATCAAGCTATCTTCCAATAGATGGTTAATTAACTAATGTTAGGGGGTATATTCAACCAAGTATAGGTTTTTGTTGTGTAAGATTTGGTATTTAGTCATTCTCTTGTGCTCATGAATAACATCCTTTACTCCAAACATGTCTAGAATGACTATGAGGGAAAGTTAGATGGGCATTAAATGAGATGAAGAGAAAGACATGTGCAAGCTTTTAGTATACACCATAATCAATCTGTACTTCTCTAGACTTACCTATTTCAGTAATCTTAACACTTTTCTTTACAAGGCTATTACCAGCTAATCTAAATATTTCCATTTTCCTGGAGTACATATTGGTATTCCTGGCCACATTTCCTGTAAAAAAAAAAAAAAAAAAGGTAAATGCCAGTAACAGCCCCTGAGTGTAACAACCAAAAATGTGTCCAGATATTGTCAACTGTCCTTTGGAAAGTAAAATCATTCCTAGTTAAAATGTATTCTTCTAGGAAAAGAAAATTCCATCTAGTAATCTGCTGCTTCACAAGTTATTTTTTATTTTATTCTATATAGAATTGTTAGTATAGAAATATTATGAAACGTGATCTGCCTAAGAAATACAATAGTATTAAGATTTAATGTTATGAAATTGATGTATCTCAGGTCCAATATTATTAAGCAGGGATGAAGAATAGTTAATGGGGAAGGAGTAGGTAATAACTTGGAACTCATAATTACAATGATGCATTTTATTTGAATGAGGAAAAGAATGAACAGTATTGTCTGAAAACGTCAAACCATTTCTTTTTGATATTTAACATTAAAGCATTCACCTATTTAAATGAGGTATAAAATATGTAACAGCACTGTAATAAAAGCAATATCATCAAAACTTGCAAACCTGAAGACTTTGAACATGTAATTCTAGTGAATGGCAGTTAGTACTGCTTACCCATAGTTCTGTGCACATAGAAAAGCAAAAATATAAACAAAATACAACAAAACAAACAAATCTCCAGAAAGGAAAGTTAAAGAAGCTGTTATCTCCAGCATTGTGAAACTGCAATTTACAGAGATTGTACTTGAAAATAATTTACAAATCAGTTGCTTAGGTAAAATTATTTATGGCAAAAAGGACTAAGAGATGGGTAAATACTATTACAGAGCAATAGTTTCAGAGGAATTCATTCTTTCATGAAAGATGATGATACTACTTATCTCAATGAGGAGATTACTGTTTCAACTAATGACAAGTTATAGCAGAAATTAATAAAATGTTACTTTCCTCAAGGTGAGGTATAAGCATGATCTAAAATATGTTTTATGTGTTTTATAAAATATGTTTTATGATCTAAAATATGGTATATCCTGGAGAATGCTCCATGTGAACTTGGCAAGAATGTGAATTATGCTCTTGAGAGGTTAGAGGTCTGCTAGCTCCAGACTAACTGGAACTAAGATTGCATTAAAAATGTTTTTAAAGTTCTCTATTTCCTTGTTGTTTTGTCTACTATTGAATGTAGGGTATTGAAGCCTCCAATTATTATTATAAAATTGTCTATTTCTCCCATTAAGTCTGTTTTTGTTTCATACATTGGACTTTGTTGTTAGGTATGTATATTTTTACAATTATTATAGCTTTCATGGTGGATTGGCACTTAAATTCTATCTTATTTAATATCTCCTGTCTAGCCACTGCACCTCACTTTTGGTTAATACTTGGATGAAATATCATTCTACTCTTTTACCTTCAACCTACTGTGTCTTTGGATTCAAAGTGAAATTCTTATCGACAACACAGAGTGGATCATTTTTTGAAATCCATTCTACCTATCCGTATCTTTTTTTATTTTTTTTATTTTTATTTTCTATTTATTTATGATAGACACACAGAGAGAGAGAGAGAGAGAGAGAGAGAGGCAGAGACATAGGCAGAGGGAGAAGCAGGCTCCATGCACCGGGAGCCTGATGTGGGATTCGATCCTGGGTCTCCAGGATCGCGCCCTGGGTCAAAGGCAGGCACCAAACCGCTGCGCCACCCAGGGATCCCCCCTATCCGTATCTTTTAATTAAAGTTTAATCCATTTACATTTAATATGATTACTGATAAAGATGACTTGGTTCTGCCATTTTGTAGTTTGTATTCAGCTTGCATGATTTTTATTTCTCAATTTCTCCACTATTGTCTTCTTTTGTCTCTATTTTTTTCTAGTATACAATTTTGATTTTCTTCTCTTTCATTTATTGTATATATATTTAGTTGTTTTCTTAGTAGTAAAGTGGTTAATTACAATTAATACTGTAATTGATATAGTTTGAATAATACCAATTTAGGGATAAGAGTACATAAGCACTTGCTTTATATAGCACTGCTTTATTTTGCTGTCATAAGTTATATCTCCATACATTGCCCATTAAGATGGATTTATACTGTCTTATGTATTTGTCTTGTAAATCATGGAGAAAAAAAGAAGAGGTGAAATCCAAAGACATAATATTGGATTAACATTTACCTATGCAATTATTTTTAATGGTGTTTTCCCATTTTTTGGCTTTCAGTTATATACTACTGCTCTTTATTTCAACCTGAAGGGACTATATCATTTCTCACAGGGCAGGTCCATTAACAATGGACAGTTTTTCTTTATCTAGGAATGTCTTAATTTATGATACATTTTTGAAGACAAGCTTACTCAGATATAAAATTCTTCATTGACAGGTTTTATTCTTTAAGAATTTTACATATTTTATATATGTTAGCACTACCTCTGGCCTAAATGATTTATGAAAAGAAACTGGCTATTAATCTTTAGTATTCCCTGTACAGACAAGTTCCTTCTCCCTTGCTGCTTTCAAGATTCTCTGTCTTTGAAATTCAAAAATTTAATTATATGTAGCTGCAGATCTCTGAGTTTATCCCACTTGGATTTTGTTTAGCTCTTTCAGTGTACAGATTTGTACATTTCATCAAATTTGAAGAGCTGTTTATTATTTCTCAATTATTTTTATGTATCCTTTTTCTCTCCTCCAGGGATTCTCACTTTGCATGCATTAGTGTTTGTGGTTGTGTCCACAGGTTTTCAGTTCTGCTCATTTTTATCATTATTTTTTTTCCTCTCTACCCCTCAGACTTGACAATTTCAGTTGATCTTTTCAAATCCATTGATTCTTCCCTTCCTCAAATCTGAATCCTTCTTCTGAATTTTCATTTCAATTATTACACATTTCTATGCCAGAATTTCTTTTTTATAATTCTTATCTTTTTATTGATACTTTCTTTTCAGTGAAATAATATTCTCCTGGTTTATTTTTGTTCTTTGTGCAGAGTGGATTCCTTTAGCCCTTTAATCATATTGAATACAGTTTATTTCAAATGCTTGTCTAGTAAATTCAACATATGGGCTTCCTCAAGCACAGTTTTATTAATTTTTTTCCCTATAAATAGGCTATACTATACTCTCTTTTCTCTTTCATGCCTTGTTTTTGTTGTAAACTGGACATTCTGAGTATTATGATGCAACAGTCCTGAAAACAACACTTGTCCTGTTTTCTGGGATTTGTTTTTCTGGTTTTTGTATTTGAATAGTTTGTTTTGTTGCTGAACTAATTTTGAAGCAACCCAAGCATCCAGCCATAGATGAATGGATAAAGATATGGTACTTAAATACAACAGAAATTACTCAGCCATAACAAAAACAAAAGCAAAAGAATTCTTGCCATTTGCAACAACATGGATGGGCCTAGAGAACATGATGCTAAACAAAATAAATCAGTCAGAGAAAAGCAAATACCATATGATTTTACTTGTATGTGGAATTGGGAAACAAAACAAAGGAGGGAAAAAGGGGACAAACCAAAAAACCAGACTATTAAATTAAAACAAAGAACAAATTGGTGATTGCCAGAGGGGAGGGAAGGGGGAAGAATGGGTGAAATCAATAAAGAAGATTAAGAATAAATTTACCTATCTTGATGAACAGTGAAAAATTTATAGAATTGTTGATTAACTATATTGTATCCCCAAAATTAATATAACATTAGATTTTAATTATATTTCAATTAAAAAACATAAAAAGTTAAAAATAAGTAATTAGAGGATATTGAACTATAAAAATGACAATTTCATGTGGCTTGACCTAATACTCCTGAAACTATAAAATCTTTTCAAAGTTTCTTTGAAAAAAAATACTTTTAAGTCTACTCTAGCTAATATCCTATCCTTTTTATCACTTTTCTCTGTTACATCTTCACCAAATGGTCGTCAATTCTAGACTAGAATACACAGAGTGTGTTATAGGCCCAACTATGTCCCCCTACAAGTTCCTATGTTGAAATTCTTGACACCCCAATCCTCATAAAGTAACTGTACTGGAGATAGGACTTTTAGTGAGGTGCTTAACATAAAATGAAGAATGAGAGTGAGCCCTAATCCAATTTGCCTGATGTTCTTTCAAGAAGAGACAATTTGGGTACACAAAGAAACCTCAAGGATGCCTGTGCAAGAAAGGAAAGACCATGTAAAGACATAGCAAGAAAGCAGTTATCTGTAAGCCAAGACGAGAGGCCTAAAAAGAATTAAACTTGATGCCTTGATCTTGGACTTCTGACCTCCAGAACTGTGAAAAAAAATGTATTTATATTATTAAGCCACCAGTCTGTGGTATTTTGTTATGACAGCCCTAGTAAACTAATAGAGTGCCAGAAACTCATAGCTGAGAAAATGAAATTACGTTTATTAAGGATCTATTTTGGTATCAGGCACAAAGCTTCATGAATTTTAAGGTTTTATTTTATTTTATTTTTTTGGAAGTTTTTAAAAATTATTTATTTATTTGAGAGAGAGAGAGAGAGCAGCACAAGTGGCGGCGGGTGGGGAGGATGGGGGTTGACAAAGGGAGAAGCAGACTCCCCAGTGATCAGGGAGCCCAACACAGGGCTTGATCCCAGGTTCCCAGGATCATGACCTGAGCTGAAGGCAGAAGCTTAACTGACTTAGTCACCCGCGTGCCCCTTTGTTTTTGAATTTTTAAATTCTGTCATACTGTTAATTCATATTATAGCAACGTTTGAATAGCTCTGAATTTATTCAGCAATTATGGGAAGGGTCAGAATACACAATTATACTCAAAAGATACAAGTAGGTTTCAATCTGATACTGCACTTACTTAGTTTTATGGAAGATAAAGGACAAGAGAAGTAGAACATAGTTTTCAGTATCCCCCAAGGAGGCCCAGAAGCTATATGACATTGAACTTCTTCTGCCTCTTAGCCCATGGGAATGTAGGGCCATCAGAGACACATTAAGGACCAATGCATAAGTAGATCATCTTGACACTGAGAGGCTGTAGTCTCAGCTTTCCACCAAACTAAGGAGACCCACAGTTTGCATGCAAATTCAATTTGTTTAATACAAGAAAATTGTACAGATTAGAGGTTTATACAGTAAAAGAGACACAACATTCCACAACAGTTTTACATGTAGTTTTCAAGAAGATACACATTGAGAACATTTACCAGCAGGCCATTTTCAGCCCAAGCCAGATGTTAACCCTCTGCTCACAAACCCATTAGAAAAGTTTGAAGATAATGCAGAATGAAATGAGAAGGTGTAATCTTGGGAAGCCTCCCAGACTCTGTAGTGTTCCATTTATTCTAAACATGAACTTACCCTTTCTTATGGCCTTGCGGGCTCAGAGATTCAATTTTGCTGGTTTCTCAAAGTTGGTAAAACTCTGGAATGCTAAATTAGGGTAAGGATGTTCATAAATGACAAATACATAAAAATCAGAATTCATTAGAATCCACGGAACGATAAATCAACAGCAAGTAGAACCATAGAGTCACAATAAATGGGCTAATGCATCCCCTCTATATGAAAAGCTAAAATAAACAAATAAAATAAATTTAAAAAAATACAAATACAAATAAATAAATAAATAAGAAAAAAAGAAAAGCTACACAAGTTGTGAGACAATATCTCTTAGAGAACTTCAGGCAGTATAGAATGAGATAAAATTCATCACATAAATCACACCTTTGGAATTAGACTGTTAAGTGTCATGCTTATCTCATACCTTCATGTCCTCCCAATCTGTGAGGTGTTCTAAAAGTTTATGTCAGTCCTAAAAGGTACATTGTTCCTGTTCTCTAGAGAAAATTATATGAGATTTATCAAAATTGGTTTCATTGATAGGCTATCTTGACCAGCCTATCAATGTCCTATATAAACTGATAAGTACGTATGAATAATGTCAGGAAGTTGGAAGTGTCAGGAAATCAGCTGTGTATTTACTTTTCTCTTATTTCCAAATACATATCCTTTCTTTTAGGTCTTCTCTATGTGGAAATTTGTCTTCTCTGATTTTCCGTTCATTTATTTTCTAGAAATTGGTCCACCCTCAGCTCTTGACTTCACATTAATCTTGTTCATTGCCATATGCAGAAACACAGTGTCCAGCTCTGTTTTAAATCATTGTGGCCAGAGATGCAGGTTCTGGGCTCACATGGCTATTAGAGACCATCCCGGTTAGTAATGAGATTATCAAAGAAAGAATATTTTGGGAGGTGAGCAGTCATTCTAATGATATCCCCTAGTAGGACCTATAAGTAAATTTTACTTTGTAAACTTTAGCAAAGCATTCTAGGCTCTTATCACCTAATATTTTTTAGCATATGTTTCAGTAAAATTTTACATATAACTTGAAAAGCATGTATCTAACTATCTCTTCTTAAACTAAAAGACTTTCAAAGCTTCATTTAAGTAAAGAATTCTTCAGTAGTCTGTCACTAAAGGTTTTTCTCTAATCTGTCATGGATTAAGTGACTCTGTTGAGATTACAGAGTTTTGGGTTACTATCACATAGAAGCAGGTACATATTCTTTTTAGGTTAGACATATTAGTTATTGGTTATCATAATGTTCTTTTAAATGTTTTATATTTATAAGCTGTTTCAATATCTAGTCCGAATTATGTTAAAAATGACATTTATATTTATTCCTTGCTTCCATGTATGGTACTTAGATTTGTCATCTTTTAAAAATATTATTAGACTTGAAGCAGATATATTTAATTTTTAAGATAGTCTAGAAATATCATATATTTGTTCTTGACCACTATATAATACGATACAATATCAATGATGTGCTTGCTTTTGAAACCTGCAAAACTGTCAAGCACTCTTCTACTTATCTGCACATGACATTTCATAACTGGGTGTACTTAGCAAGTATTAAGCTCTTTTAAACTGAAATAGAGCCCCATTTGCTTTGGAGTCTGATTCGTAATCCCAATAATTGAATTGCTTTATTCTATTACTCTCCAGGAGAATACACACAATTCCTTTAAATTCTAAAAATAAAGTTCCCATAATAAAAACAGCTTCTGCCTCATTGTCTAATTATTTTAAAAGTTTACATCTTATAAAAGAACTATATCTGACTACCATATATGAGAATTAAGAGAATGGAACTATATCTCAAGTGGCTGGCTTTAAAACTGACTCTACTTTGTTAAGATTGATACTAAAGACAAACACATTCATTTGTCTCCTAGAGGCCATTGGATGCTGCACAGGTAACTTAGTTCCGTTATATCCATTTTATACTCATACCACTGTTACCAACCACCCTTGCCTGAAAACATAAGCAAAGAGATAACTGCAACTTCTGTTGGTCATTCATTTACCAATTTGAAAGCAGTTCTTAGTAAAAGTAAATGTTATCATTCTCACCAACAGGGAAGAAAACACTTAGAAGGTGGGAGCAACAATTTACTTTGAGAGCCAACAGTAGTGAAGAAAAAGTAATTGTTTAATAAATATTTTTAAATGAACTGTTTTGAACACAGAGCCTTGAATGGTTCCTTGAACTTGCACTGATAATCTGGCTACTTGATTGCACATTGACATATATACATATATGCGCAAATTAAAGTATTTCTCTATTTGGATTTTCTGTATGTATATTTTACTACTTTTTCGAGTATGTAGAAAATGTATTTTGTTATTTAGTAAAATGAAGAACCTGTATTACCTACTGTGATATATAAGTTTTATCGCTTCTTGGTCTTTTGGCTAAGATCAAGTGTGATATATAAATTTAAAGGCATTAGTCTTCTCTAACTCTTAATTTCTACTTCTTAATTGCTACAGACATAAAACAAAAGTTTAGGAAGTTGGGTGATTATTTCTACCTAACTTTACATTAATATGTTCACTTTTTGTTCCTCATAAGTTTCTGACATACACAAAGATATGTGACCTCTTTGTTAAATAGTGTAGATAATTTCTATCTACTTCACCAGGAGCACACAGGGAATAATGTGATGATTTATATGCAGAGCACTGCAAACTTGCCTAGAGCAGTGAACAAATGCCAAATGTTTACTAAAAGGATACCATGTTCCTGAATCTTGATAAAAGCAAGATCATGGAATAAGGCTGTGCCTGTGGCCATCTGGCTATTAAAGCTTATGAAAGTCTCCTTTGCAGTTTCCTTATATGTTTATGGTATTCAAATTTAGAGTCTTGTAGAATTTAATAAAAATTTTGGTAACTTTCCTGAATTTAGGCATTTTGAATAAATCAAATCAATGGAATTTTCCCAATATATGCCAGTTATGGATACAAGGGTTTCCTTGGAAGTGTGGTGTGTGTGTGTGTGTGTGTGTGTGTGTGTGTGTGTGTGTGTGTGTGTGTGTGTAATGCAGCCTGTTCAGTGTCAGAAACTAGGCTTTCAACATGCAGTGAAGTAAATACCAGGAGAATAATGACAGATGAATACCAGTTGGATTTCTCTTTTTGTCAACACAGTATAGAATTGAAATATTTTCTATTCTATGAATCCAAAAATAAGTTTTAGAATTAATGATAAAGAGAATTTTTTAAAAGGTCTAAAAAGAAATTTTCTTAAAAGGTCTATTACTATTATACTGAATATGAAGTAATGGTCCGTGGTTTTCATTTTTTTTTTTTTTTTGTCTTTTGGTGAAGGGGGAAAGTCAGCCTATATGTCTAACTCACATTCCTAAGCTAAAATTACTGACTCCTAGTAGGACTTGAAAGGGGATGTGACATATATATGCTTTAAAAACATTCCATAAAAATAAAATCTAACACTACATTTAAAAAAACATGTCAGATATCAACAGTTTATTTTGGAAAAGTAAGGATGGGAAATTTTCATTAATATAATTTTCCCAACTATGTATTTCTTTTTTCCTGTGGACTGAACTGTATTTTTTCCAGCTTTACTGAAATGTAATTAACAAAAGAAAATTGTAAATATATATAGCATACAATATATTGTTTTGATACATGTGTACACTGTTAAATGATGACCACAATCAAGCTAGTTAACATATCTATCACTACATACAGGTACTGTTTAATTTTTTTTTTTTTTTTGGTGAAAATCCTTAAAATCCACTCTCTTTACAAATTTCAAGTATACAATATTATTAATTATAATGTAATGTTGAGCACTTTTACATGTACCAGTTAACCAATTGTATGCCTTTTTGAGACTGTCTATTCAAATCCTTGATCATTTTTAATCGGATCATTTTCTTGCTACTGAGCTGTTTCAGTTTATGTATTTTGGATTTTAACTCCTTATCAGATGCATGCTCTATAAACATGTTCTCTCATTCCGTACATTGTCTCTTCACTATGTTGACTGTTTCCTTGCTATGAATAAGTCCATAAGTCCTTTAGTTTGATGAAGTCCCATTTGCCTATTTTTGCTTTTGCTGCCTATGGTTTTAGATCATATCAAAAACTATATACTGCCAAAAACAATGTTGAGTAGCTTCTTTCCTATATTTTCTTATAGTGGTTTAACAGTTTCTTTTTTTTTAACAGTTTCAAATATTAAAGTCTTCAATCTATTTTGAGTTGACTTTTATTTATGATGTGAGATAGGGCACAATTTCATTCTTCTGCATGTGTATATTGTCTGTAAACACAATGTATTGAAATGATCATTCTTTCTCCAATGTGTGTCCTTGGGAACTCACTGAGGTTCTTTAAGATGATTATTCTGAATTCTTGTCAGGCAACGCACAGATCTCTAACTCTTTCAATTTGGTTACTAGATTATTACTTTCTTCCTTTGATTGTATCCTGTTTTCTAGATGCTTCATGCTCCTTGTATGTCTGCTTTGTTGTCTATGCGTTTGAAGATATAAACTTTTGTTCTGTGCCCCTTCACAGTCTTGCAGATCAGCACCAGCTGTAAGATGCCCTCCCCCTCTTCTTTATTCCTAGCTGCTCCAAGAGCCAGGAGCCCAGACTCCATAGGTTGCTCTGTACTCGGTAGGAGGCAAAACAGAATCTGGTTTCAGCGAGGGTACTCTGAAATTGTGGGGCTAAGACTCCCTTCACTCTATTCTCTTTCATGGAGGAGAAAAGCCTGTTAGGTATCTTTTTCCATCTCATAGGGGAACACTGGCAGTAAAGGGATGTCCTCTTCTTTCCATAGTTCCTTGTTGTCCCAGAGGGTTGGGGTCTGTAGATTTTCAGTGTCTGGAATGAGATGAAACAGAAACAAGCCCAATGGGGTATGGATTGAGAGACAAATGCACATTCTGATCTCACTTTCTCCCCACAATGGGAGAAATCATGGGCTGAGGCAATTTTCTTGGTGCTGAACTAAGGTGGTTTGAGGGAGAGACTCACCTGAGTAAAGTGAAATTGCTCCTCTCACCCACATAAACATGAATTCTCTCATTTTGTGCTCCTCTGGAGTATTCTGACTTTTTACTCTGTTCTGTATTTTTTTTCAAGGTATTTTGCTACCAAAATCATTGTTAGATCAGTGATTCTATGGAGGAACAAGAGTTCCAAGGATTTCCTACTCTGCCATCTTGCTAATATTACCACCTCTAATCCTATAATATTCATTCATGATTAATTTTCATACATTTAAATATTAAACTTCTGCCCATATGCAATAAAACTTACATTGAAGCTATTCACATATGGGACCTTTCAAAAGTCCAGATTCATCTGGTCCTGGGTAAGTTCAATGGATGCAGAAAATGGTGTAGGATATTAATAAGTTAGAATACATGGATATTAGGAGTGTCCAGGTAGTTCAGTCAGTTGGGCATCCAACTCTTGATTTCAGCTCAAGTTGTGATCTCAAGGTCACAAGATTGAACCCCATGTCTGGCTCCACACTGGCTGTGGAGTCTGTTAAAGATTCTCTCCTCCCTTTGAATAAAATCTAAAAAGACAAGGAACAACAGGTGTTGGCAAGGATGTGGAGAAAGGGAAACTCTCTTGCACATTTGGTGGGACTACAAACTGGCACAGACACTCTAGAAAACAGTGTGAGGGCTCCTCAAAAAGTTAAAAATAGAGCTACTTTTTAAAAAAAGATTTATTTATTTATTTATTTATTTATTCATGAGAGACACACACAGAGAGAGAGACAGACAGAGACACAGGCAGAGGGAGAAGCAGGCTCCATGCAGGGAGCCCAATGTGGTACTCAATCCCGGGACTCTGGGATCCTGCCCTGAACCAAAGGCAGACGCTCAACCACTGAGCCACCCAGGTGTCCCTAGAACTACCTTTGTTTCACATTTGCAACACTAGGTATTTACCCAAATAATACAAAAGTACTAATTCAAAGGCTTACACACACCATAATGTTTATAGAAGCATTATCTACAAAAGCCAAATTATGGAAACAACCCAAGTGTCCATCAACTGATGAATGGATAAGATGGTACATATACAATGGAAATATTACTCAGCCAGCAAAAAGAATGAATTCACAACACCATGGATAGAGCTAGAAAGTATTATGTTAAGTGAAATAAATCGGTCAGAGAAAAACAAATACCATATGATTTCACTCATATGTGGAATTTAAGAAACAAAACAAAGAAGAAAAGGGGAAAAAGAGAGGGGGCAGCAAACAAAAAGGACTCTTAACTAAAAAGAACAGACTGATGGTTATCAGATGGAAGACGAGTGGTGTTATAAGTGAAATAGGTGATTGCGATTAAGAAGGGCACTTGTGATGAGCACCGGTTGTTGTATGTAAGTGTTGAATCACTATTGTGTACATCTGAAACTAGTATTACACTCTATGATAACTATAATTTAAAATAAATTAAAAAATTGATTTTTATTTTCAGAAAAATAATCTGAAAGCCTAATTAAAGAATACATTACATTAACAACAGCAATAAAATATAAACTGCTGAAAAAAAAAATCTCATCTTACAAAATACGGTCTTCAGGTCAAGAGCATTGTGTTTCTTCTGAGATATGGGGATAATTTCCTCTTAAAGATATTTGAATCTTCAAAGATTTAGTTTTCTTTTTTGACTGAAATTTATATCATTTAAAGTCCAAAGTCTTGTATACCTCTAGGAATCAAACAGGATGCGTTGTGATTTTCACATCATCTTCCCTCAAGGGGGAATTAATGACTTGAGACATGGTCTTCTGCTTTTCTAATGTGCATTCAATTTATTGTCATATAGTTTATAGATCTTTGCAAGTCACCTTAAATCTGTTTTTGGAACAAGACAGAATATAAATAAGTAAACTTAAGAGGAAAAAAGGAGACACAAATACTAAGCATGTCTTAATAAGAATAGTCAATATCCTTTCTGTGTACCTAAGCTGTTATAAACACAAGGAAGCTTTCAGATTAAATTTATATATAAATAACATCTACAACAATCCCAACCTGTCCCTGAAATATACAAACAAGAGCCAGTCCTAGAACTGAGGATCCACAACATTTGCCCAATGCATTGCCATTGTATCAACTTTCTCTCTGCATGTAATACTGATCTCTCTGCATGTAATATTAATGTCAGAAAGAGAGTCCAAACTCTCTTTCTTGCATTATAGGCTGTCTCTTTTTTTCTGCTGCTAAAAATCATCATTATAAACAAAATTAGCAAATAAATAAGCCAGATATATTAAATACATACTGCAGAACAGATCCTATTCTAAATACATTAGCATATTGACTAATTGTCAAAGCAGTACTTGACAAAGCATTTGAGTTAAGCGCTATTTTTTTAAACCATTTACAGATGAGGAGTTCCTGGCATAAGGGGTTAAGTTCTGAAATTATATAGTTAGTGATGAAGCAGAAATTACAAGTATGCCTAAACAGGGATGAATTAGGAGAAATAAGTATAGGAAGATAAGATATTTTAAATGAGTATGAAAATTTAATTTTGTAATATATATTACATGGCACACACTTATTACCTTAACAAAAACATACAATAACTTAGTGTGCTGTAAAATAAAAACATCAATTTATTAATGGATATGTCATTATGAATTAATAGCACTATTCATTATTTGTTAAGCATATATTGTGCTCTAATAATTTTCTAATCATTAAGACCAATATATCCTTGATATATTAAACTGTCTTAAAACACGGATTTTTTTAATCTTCATGTTTACAAATGAGAGGCTAAAATGAGGCTAAAAATGGTTAAAGGGCACTTTCTCCCCTCAACTACCAATTCCCTTATACAAGCTTGACCTCTCTTAACTAAAATCAGCACACATTTATTCTTGCTCCCTCTCTCACAGGAAAAGAAGATAAAAATGAAAATTTGTGAATGCTTAATTAATCTTTAAGTCTCAACTAATTATTTTTTCTCAAAAACTAATTTCATATTAGAGCAATAAGTGAAGCATGAAATACTTGCAAAGTTATTGTGATCTCCACTAAAAAAATATATTTTTAGGTGTCTTCTGAAAACTATTACTAAACACTAGCTATACTTTCCAACCAAAGCCATCTCATTGGAAGTACAGAATTATGATTCCTTGTCACCTCTGCCTATGATCATGTCAGAGAAAAATTCTATAAGCAATCACAGCATCCCTCTTTTACACTGGACATAAATGGAAACTTCTCTGCCCAAAACCCATATTTTAGAATTCTAAATATGATAAGATATATATGAAATATACAGATATATGAAATATATATACATATCTCAACACTATATGCTTAAAGTTATTGGAATAGCTAAGTTTTAAATTAGGAATGATTCTTACTAAAAAAATCTGAAGTAATCCAATCAAGAAAGTCTTCTCTGATTTGACAAATACCTAAAACACATACACCAAATGACACAACCAATATATGTCTGAGCCAAGTTTCTAAAATTCAAAATGACACAAGGTAAGTAAACATGTGCCATTAAAGTAATTCACTGCATGTTGAACAGTCAAGTTAGTCTCCTCTCTTGGTTTTATTCATTTTATTTACTTATAAAATTTGGAACATGGACTGGTGCTATTTCAGTACTATAGCATTTTATAAGTCTATAATTTTGCAAATGGAAGTCATTTGTTCTCTTCAGGAGTTTAACTTCCAATTTATTATCCTTGACATAGTCCATCAAAGCTGTTTAAACCCAAAATCCACATAGCAATCCTCTCATACATAAATACTCTAAATGTATATTTTAGTCCTGTTGTCATGAAATCTGAATTAATTAATTTCCAAAAGTCCTGTGCTTTATAGTTTTCATTTCTATGCTCAAAAATGATTTATTTTCTAATGTAACTTCACCCTCTGTCTGATGTAATATTGCTCTGTTAAAGTAGAATTTTTCAACTTGACCCTCTGTCTGATGTAATATTGCTCTGTTAAAGTAGAATTTTTCAACTTGACTAGAAACAACAGATGCATTTCATTGTTTCCTCCCCTTTGCAAAAATGCAAAATAATGTTAAAGTTAATAGTTATCTCATTAACTTTCTAATAACAGTTCCTATAACTTTATAGGTATTTTGAAAATATTTGATAAATATTCAAAATTTCAGGGTCAACAGACAGATGGTAGGCAAAAAATAGTAATAATAATTTGGGAGATATGGGAAGAGATTTGAGATGCTCATCAGACAAGGTTTATAAAAACTATTTTCCCAACCCAAGAAGAATTGCTAGATAAAGTCAAAAATCCATTATCAGTCACAAGCCTGTGTACATCTGCTCTTTCTCCTCCACTTCAGCCTTCTCTTCCTCTTCCTCCCTTTGGCAATTTGTCTGCAAGAAGAACAGTACTAATGTCATGCTGAACACATTTTCTGGACTTCATTGGAGAATAACTCTCACTATTGCTAGTAGCATAGCTTTATCTTTCACTCTTGTTTTCTCCTTCTGGAAATATCTGAAGCATATTTGAGGAAGAATTGTAAATTAGAGGTAATTAAGAATGACACCTAAAAACAGAAGTAACAAATGTGGAGAAAAGAGAACCCTGTGCACTGTTGATGAAGTTGTAAATTGGTACAGCTACAGTGGAAAACAGTATGGAGTTTCCTCAAAACATTAAAAATAGAATAATCCTATCATCCAGAAATTCCACTTCTGAGAGGCACCTGGATGAGTCAATGGTTGAGTGTCTGTGTTTGGCTCAGGTTGTGATCCTGGGGTCTTAGGATCGAGTCCCATTTCTGGCTCCCCAGAGGGAGCCTGCTTCTCCCTCTGCCTATGTCTCTGCCTCTCTCTGTATGTGTCTCTCATGAATAAATAAATAAAATCTTTAAAAAAATAAAAAATAAGCAATAGCACTATCTCTAAAAGAAAAAGTACATATCCTAATTTAAAAATACTTTACTGCTAAAAAATGCTAACCATCATCTGAACTTTCAGTGAATTTTAATCACTAATCACAGATCACTATAACAAATACAATGATAATGAAAACGGTTGAAATATTACAAGAATTACCAAAAGGTGACACAGAGACCTGGAGGGAGCTGCTCACTGGTACTGTTAGATTTGCTCAAACCAGAATTGCTACAAAAATTCAATTTGTAAAAAACACATCATCTATGGAATGCAATAAAGTGAAATGCTATAAAATGAGGCATGCCTGATAAAAGAAATGAAAGCACTACCTCAAAAAGGTATCTCCACTCCTATGTTCACAGCAGCATTACTTACAAGAGCCAAGACATGGAAACAATCTAAGTGCCAATGGATGGATAAATGGATAAAGAGATTCGTGTGTGTGTGTGTGTGTGTGTGTGTGATTGGAATATTATGCAGCTATAAAAAACAAGGAAATTCTACCATTTGCAGCAACATGGGTGGACCTTGCAGGCATTATGCTAAGTAAAATAAGTCAGAGAAAGACAAATATTGTATAATCTCACTAAAATGTGGAATCTAAAAACAAACAGTAAAACTCCACTAAACTCAGAGGTAAAGAGATCAGATATGTGGTTAGCAGAGATACAGGATGGGGAGAGGGTGAATTAGAGAAAGGTGGTTAAAACTCCCAGTTATAAGAAAAATAATGTACAACATGATAACTATAGTTAACACCACTGTATAATACATAGAAAAAGTTGTTAAAAGAGAGTAGATTCTAAGAAATCTCAACATAAAAATATTTTTTTCTTTTATCTTACAAGATGATGGATGCTAACTAAACATATTTTGATGATCATTTCACTATAGATGTAAATCAAACTCAACAAAAGAGTAATATTTATAACATCTAACAATTTGTGTGGCATGAACACATGCACAGCAGAACTGAAGCTGTATATAGTGTTGGGGCAGAGTCCTGCTGGATTAGTCTTTACTGCCATGGTTGGTAGATTATAGAGCATTTCCAGGAAAAGGAGATCTAGGGTATCATCATGGTGGGTGAGAGCTTGAACATGAAACATTTATAAACTTATATGGAAACAAATATTTAAACAATCTATAGGGTGCATTAGTCATCTTTGGAAATTAGAAAGTCTAAATTTTTAAGAATTTTAAAGTATACTGTTTGACTTTTGGCCATAACTACAGAGATTTAAAATCTAAGTAATTAAACCATAGTAATGTGAAAAGTACTGAGATGTCTTAAAAGTCCCCAAATACTCTTCAGGCAGAAGCAAGACAGCAACAGAAAGGCTTTTGATTCTATTTTTCTTACCACAAAGATTCCATGTTTGATTACATTTAAAGTTATATTTAGTAACATTTCTTTCCCTTTACATATTAGAGAAAATAATCTTCATAAATTGAAAAATACACAAACTATATTTTTTAATAGGTTAGGTGAGTCTATCAAATAAAAACAAGAGTATCCTTAAACTAGGAGACTTAGGGACAGAGCTATACCTCTCAGACAGAAATCTACCTTTTCACCAATAAACACCATGAATTCTTGCAATTCTTGAGCTTCTGCTAACAATGTGCAACAGTACAAAAGGTGGGGTTTTTTTTCATGCTATTTTAAATATGTTTTTCTCAACAAAACATTTGGCAAATAAATTATAATTAGGGATTTTATAGTTTAAGTAACATCTGCCCAAAGAATTATAAGAAACCTGAATAATACCACCACCAACGCCCCAACAAAATACATTTCTCAGGGAAACAAATCTTCCATAAATTCTGCTTTGAACCATTTGCTTTGTAGAAGTCACAAAGTCTTATATCCAGACTGAATAATTGGTCAAACTGTATTCATTAACTGAATAAATGAGATTGACATTTCTTTAACATCTTCTAAAATCTTTTAATATTGATCAAATAATAAATTTCTTTTTCCTTAAATGTAGCTTCTAATATAACTCCTTATCTAGTATATTTAATCCAGGGTTTCTTTTTTATCTTTTTGACTGCTGTCTATAAATTCTGACTTTTAATTCCCTTTTTTCTTTTTTTAATAATAATGTTGCTCAAAAAATGTTACAAAATGTTTTTACCATTTCAACTTCAAAGAGGTCTTTATAATTTCCAAAGGTCCTAGCATTATTTTACAATTTACCTAGCATTCTTGTATATGTTTATATGTGTTTATGTATATTCATGGGTTGCTATGCATCCATATATAATGCATATAAGACACACATGCATATTCATAAGTGGTTATATATACACACAAGCACACATATATATCTAAATGCAGAATGATATGCACATACATATATCAGGTATTGATTACTGACACAGGAATTTTAACTTTTTTATTTTTGTCTTTATAAAAATCAGGTTGAGTTAAATCATAATTTTTCGTTCGGCATATAACAGCACAAAGTTTTAGTGGTATTTCACTCTTTATCGCAAATACTAGTGGAAGAACTGATTATAATTAACTCTTACAGATCAAATACTCATTTTCCACAATATGTAACTTTACCCCTAAAGTCCCTATATGGCAAGTAAAATCAATGTTCTTAGCATCATTTTATTGATGAGCACATAGGAAAATACAAATAGTAACCATCCTATAGCATAACAGAAAGTTTCAAGGTCTGAAACTAAGACAGAATCTATCAAGCTTCCAAAATCAGTGTCTACTATATTACCTCATACAATTAAATATATGCACATAAACGGAATTTCCTCATAAGTTTTCTAAACATGTAGATTATTCCTATGACTGAATATAGGGATCAGTTGTGAAAAATCCCCCACCAGCCATTTCTAGAACCTGTCATTGGCCTAAAATTCAAATTTGATTTAAATGGGTTTGCTCTCATTTTATCAGTTCAAACTGGACACTCTTTAAAAAAAAAAAAAAAGATTATTTGAGAGAAAGAAAGAGAGCAAGTGAGCACAAGTGGGGCAGGGAGAGTCTCAAACAGACTCTACGCTAAGCAGAGAGTCAGATGCAGGGCTTGATCCCACAACCCCAAGACCATGAACTGAGCCAAAAACAAGAGTCGGATGCTTTACCAACTGAGCCACCCAGGTGCCCCAAAGTGGACACGCTTAACTCATAATTCAGAATGGATACTAGGAGGGAAATAATAATCATTTTAAAGGTGTTTTATAATGGGGAAAAATGAAACTCATGCTTTGAAACCAAAATTCAGCAAACCAAACTTATTTATTATTTAAGGTACAGCTAAAAGTAATAAAGTATTTATGAGCATATCCTCCTCTTACGCCCGCTGCATTTGTGAGGAATTCAAATAGGAACTGCTCTTGGCATCCATGGGGAGTCTGAGAGAGAATTCTAACTTTGTGAGCATTAAGGCATTTCTTTCAACAGAAGATAGAAGTCAAACTTCTATATTATAGGTCCAAGAACATTTCAACTGGCCAGAATAGGGTGAAAGCAGAGTCCTGTGAGTTTACTTCACAAGAGAACTAAGTTTTCATAAGAAAATATCTTGTTGACATTACACTTTCTTGAAAGTATTCTAAATTGCCTGAGTCTACTTTATGGCTGTAGGTCAGGCAAACACTAATGAATGTAAAAGATTTTGAAGATGAGAATCAGATTCCCAAGAAAGACATCTGACTATTTTCACTGGAGTCAGAATCATGACGAAAAAGCAAATTTACTCTGTCACCTGAAAAGTGGTTACTTACCCTTGCAGATGTGCATTTTCACAACTTATAAACAAACAAACCATTGAACCAGATACTCTTAGAGTCTTTCCCAGAACATATATGTCTTTTTAATTTTACTCTACTCTACAGAAAGGAAAAGGTGACTTTGAGCAATATCAAGAAAGGAAAACAATACCATAATAGATATTGTCTGTTTCTAAAAACCTGGGCTGAAATGTAGAAGTCCTATTGATAGTTAATCTGCTGGCTGGCAGATCCAGTCCCATCTAAAAGGCTGAAATGAACAGAACAAAGTTTTTACCACAGTTCTTAAAATGTTATTTTGAATAACTTCAGCTACTAAGGAAAACGTAAAGAACATTTTTATTTAAGAATCCTCTAACGCTCCATCTGTGCTGCAGGAAAAATCGAAGGGTCTGATATGCAATTGCTATTGATATACGGATACTTTTCAGAATAATAGACTCAGTGAAAATGATAACAGCATTTTCTATGATGGTCTTTAAAAAAAATCGAATTTTAGCAGAATTAGAAGCCATTATTTAAAAATAAGAATGTAGTAAAGAAATTCAGTATTCACCTGCTTAATACTATTTTAAGAGCTTTTATTTAAAAAAACAGATTATGTCTTGTTTTTCTAATATAAGTGTATATAATTATGTAGTTTTTAGTAATTTACAATATGAAAAAGTATTTCTTTAAATAAAATTAATTTGGTTTCTAAATCTGATAATAAAGCCTTATATTTTCTGTACCTTATTTCTGAGAGGAATCCAGTGATTTGTGAGTTTGGGGAGGTGACAATACTCCTTTTCAAGTAACTGAAGAAAGATAATGAGGAAATGGTTACATTTTTTTGTTTTTCTTTTCTGTTTTAATTGGTACTAATAGAGCTCTTTAAGACAAGGATGGATTTAAGTTAAAAATTACAATAAAATGGATAAATATTAGAAAATCTTGACTGAGCCAAAGGATGGAATATCTTTCACTGAAAGAGGCTAAGATCACCAGGTCTCCCTACTTCATAGTAAACTTATTTGCAGAGAGAAGTGATCTGCTCAAATTCCAACTGAGAGCTGATAATAGACCAGAGATCCAAACAAAACTAATATCCTTGGACTCCTATCCAAGTCCTTACTCTGTTATAAAATTCCAAGGCTTATTTTTTAATTTAAATTACATACAAGAAAAAAAAATAAAATAAATTACATACAAGTGAAACTTAAAACCTAAGTTTTAAGCTGTGGTAGAGTACCTAGTAACAGTCAACACTAGTGACATGTTTCTTCATTAATAACACCAAGTCTTTTTCTTTGAGTCACCCTTATGTATTAGTAGAAAATACCAATGCTTACATAATTAGTCATTATGTAAGCATCAATATACCCCCCATAATATATATTTCCTGTTTCTATGGAGAATTCTGGCCAATACACAAAGCATGACAATATAATTAGTTGTCCTGAAGAAGTAGAGGGGCAAGATGGGGAAGGGCAAGATGGGGCGATCTGAATAATCTCTGAATCCTTGAGTTGAAGTATCCTTCGACTCAAATCAGAAAATCTAGTAAAGAATTCTTTGCCTTGCTATGAGCGACAATTCCTTGGAAGTATTAAATACAGAAAAGGGTTTAATTTTTAGTGACTAGAAAGAAAAATTTAGCAATGTTCAAATTATAAAAGTAACCTTGTCTTATCACAGTTGATAGTACTTTTTAACTGTATGTAATTCAAATATCTAGGCCTTAGAATAATAGACTTCCAAAATCTAATAAGATATACACAGACCTTAATCAGACTTTAGAAAGCAATGTGACTCCAAGAATATGTTGAGTACTGAGGTTGTTATTATGACTACAGAAATATAAATAATTAAAATATGAAACAAAAGAAGGGACAAATACAAACCTATCCTGATTCTGTGAAAATGTCTCTGCTATGCTTGAATATTAAAATGAGATGTGTGCAAGACAAATTAAGAATCACACAATGGAGGAGAAAGACTTAAGGATTGTGTGAATATCTAAGGGTACTGACTGGAAAGCTTAAATCCAGAATAATGTAAGTTAGGTGAAAAATGCTGAAGGGAAGACAAAGGGGACTGTGTAAAAGGAAGTAAATTAATAAAAGTGAGATACAGGAACATTTTGGAGAAAATAGTGCTATATTAGCATATACCAAAACTTCATTTTTAAAATATTTAGTGATTCGGGACAGGAGATAAACAAATGAAAGCTACATGGAAACAAATTAGTCCTCAATGAACAGCCACTGTACATCAGGTGTTTTATATTGTATGTATTTAATATTTTATGTGTGTATATACTTATTACACAAAAGAACCTTGGAGGCTATGATTATTTTCATGTAGGAGGGAGGAATTCAAATCAATTAATCATCCAGGGTCATATAGTTCAAGGATGCCAGAATTGACTCTGAGTCCCGCTTCATTCTTAACATTCAATCTTAGTATTAGACATTACAAATTTGTCCCACAGTGGATTGAGAACATCTTCAAAATGATTAACTGCAATTTATTGAAACTTATAAGAAATAGCATTTGTCTATTTACATATAGACAAGGTTTGGAATATCAAAAAAAAAAAAAAAAAACAGAACATAACTCTGTTGAAATAATTCAGTTGAGCTATCAACCTGCAAGTTCAGAAAGACCATCTTATCCCATACATTGCTCCTGGGGCTTAGGTACATAGTTACTGCTCAGCAAATATTTATAGGGTAAACTAATATGTAGCCAGCTTACAGATAATTAACTCACTGGGTTATAAACAGGAAATGGTTTTACTTTTCCAAAAAAAAATCCCAAATTGTATCCCACCCAGACCCACTTCCATTTACTTAGTACTTTCTTAGTATCCTTACATTTTCAGCCATTCCTAAATAAAATCACATCTGAGTTTCTGTTTCTGTTCAAAGCTGTAGTTTTATATCCAATTCAAAATTATTCTTCTC
Organism: Vulpes lagopus; assembly: GCF_018345385.1. NCBI lineage: Eukaryota > Metazoa > Chordata > Mammalia > Carnivora > Canidae > Vulpes > Vulpes lagopus. Next base: position 92,402,594 of record NC_054828.1, on the reverse strand, counting down.
TGTTTACCACAGTACAAGCTAGAGGAAGTACAGGGGTACCTGTTCCATTCTTGGGGGCAAATAAGAAAATGGACAAAAGAAGCAGATCGTTATCATAATTGAATGTTAGGCAGCATTTCTCCCCTTGGAGATGCTTTCCAAACTCTCTCTGACATAATTTTTTTTAAGGATTTATTTATTTGAGACAGAGATCAAGAGAGTGTGAGAGAGCACAAGTGGGTGTGGGGCAGAAGGAGAAGCAGACTCTCTGCTGAGCAGGGAGCCCAATAAAGAAGGGGTTCAATCGCAGGACCCCAGGATCATGACCTGAGCCAAAAGCAGATGCTTTTCCCATTGAGCCACCCAGGAGGCCCTATCTGATGTAATTTTTGTACTTGGTGTAGATTTTGCATTAAGGTGGCAGAAAACTCAGAGTCCTAAAAACAAGCTGCTCACTTCTGAGCAAGTACCATAGCTAGCCACATCCTACTAGCCTTTCAGATCTGATGATCCCTACTAGCTCTCTTCAGATACTCTGTTCTCTATCCTAAAAAGCACCAGCACGAGCACGTATCAACAGGTCCCTTGACTGATATAGTTCAATAAAGGAATAAAATGATGTCCCTCCTATTTCCCAGATACTTTTAAGTTTTTAAATGTGATTCTACTTAGACTCCTACTCTCAGCTTCCAGGAGAAAGGTAGCAACATCTCTCTGAAAGGGGTATGTAGAGAGAAAAACTGATCACTATAATCCTGCAAAAGACAGATCTACTCTCCTTATTCAGTGAATGTGGGACGCAAGATGAGGACTGATTCCTAAAGTGTTAAATTTCTATATGCCTTTGGAGAAAGAGACTGACACCAGCTGTTTTTTTTTGTTTGTTTGTTTTTGTTTTTTTTTAATGAAAGATAAATGAAATGCTTATCCTCAATACTAGCACTACCAGGACAAAAACAATAATTCTTTTGAAAATTCCTGTTAGAAATTATTAGAAGAAGCACATTAATTAATGTATTGTTTTGAATTGTCTCAAAAGCTGAGTAAGGTTTGCCTCTGCAGAAGTCCACAGAGTGGGGAAGAATAAGGAAGAGGGGCACCTGGGTAATTCAGTGGTTAAGCGTCTACCTTCAGCTCAGGGTATGATCCCAGGATCCTGGGATCAAGTTCTGCATCAGCCTCCCCGCAGGGAGCTTGCTTCTCCCTCTACCTTTGTCTCTGCCTCTCTCTCTCTGTCTCTCATGAATAAATATATAAAATCTATTAAAAAATAAGGAAGAAAGCAACAATTCAGTGAAATTAGACTGGATTTGTAGAGCAAAAATTATAAGAATGGACTTGATTTTAAGAACCAGCTGTGCATAATATTAAGGTTTGGGATATTATTCTGAAAAGGCACTGGAGCATATTAAGTTGTGAAGACATTTTAATGTGTCTGTAATCAAAATATAACACTTAAGTATTCAAGTTAGTACAGAGTGAAGGTAGTATCTTACATAGGGAGATGCTATAATATTTTAGGAAAGAGGTAACAAGGCTAACAATCACATAAAGACTGGAAATTAAAAACAAAAATAATAGATTTTAGATATCAGATGCAGAGAATCTATTTTTCTTTAAGGGAGAGGGGGGCAAAAGAAAAGAGATTGTCTCCAAGATTCTTCTTAGAGAAGATCTGGAATATGTAATTATATTAAGTCCAGAATGTTAATTAGAATTATTTCTTTTTATTGGTTTAATATTTCTGAATATGGAATGCATGGATTCTAAAAAAGAAAGGTAACTTCACATAAACTACAGTAAGTTTGTGGAAGCATTCCAACACCTACTTTGAGATGTAGTTTCTATAAAAATGGAAGATGCATGGTTTGTCTTCATCCACTTTGAAAATGCAGAGGATAAATCTTGATTATTTGTCCTTGAAAAAAACAACAACAACAACATAATTTCTTTGTCTCTGCTACAAGAGTTCAGAATTCAAAGGGAGATGCATTACCACAAGTAATGCAGGGACAAGCGTTTACCCTTTTAAGCCACCTTTGGCAAAGCTATTTATGTAAATTGAAGTCTGACTTGCCATGCCTATTTATTACTCTGCCAATTTTTTTTATTGCAATTCATTGCCTTCCTTGTTCTTGTTTTTTCATGTTAGACTTCCCAGATGAATTTTTAATGGCATGACTTCAAAACACTACAGAAGTAAATAATATTTATATTTTGCTTGCAAAATCAGCACTTGAGAGAATCGCTTGCTTAAAAATTGACCCTGGTAAGTTCTTAAAAGATCAGCCTCATGTAAACTTTCAAATGTGAAAAATTGGAGATAATCTTGTAGATAACTCAGGCGACTTGTATGATGGTGATGGGATGGAGACAAAATATAAACAGTAAAGGAGAATATTCCTCCTGTGGATTTTTCTTAGGAATTTCACATCTTTGAGTGATGAAGTCATCACTTCATCAAACATGCAATAGACATCTTTGTTTTGAAAACTCTTGAAATCACTTTTTCAGGTTTGGATATACAGGAAAATTTATAATATTTACTGTTTATTGTTTTATTATAATTCAATATCTGTTGTTCAAACTGATTGTGTCATTAATCTTTCTAGGTTCATTTGCTGATGAAATCAGCATTTGTGGGCCAATATTTCCTTGGCAGAAAGTAAAAGACCCTATCATTGAGGAAGTTATTATTCCATTAAGGAGAGGAGATATTAATCTGCTCAGAGTATGTGGTGATAAATATAGGCTAAAAATATGCAACACCAAGTGCTTAAGTGTCAAATGGGTTAGTCAATAAAGACATCTGAATAGAAGTTTTGGGAACCATCATCATCAAAGTACTAGAGATGACTTCACATTAAAAGTTTTGATGACTTTGAGACCAAGGTTAATGTCTTCTGAAGTACACATTGTTTATCTTTTTTTTTAAAGATTTTATTTATTTATTTGAGAAATAGAGAGAATGAGCATGGGGAAGGGCAGAGGGACAAGTAGACTTCCCATTGAGCAGGGAGCCTGACCGAGGGCTTAATCCCAAGACCCTGAGATCATGACCTGAGTCAAAGTCAGATACTTAACTGACTGAGCCACCCAGGCACCCCTGACATACATATCTTCTTCAACTAGAATTTTAGGAGATACCTCATAGATTCATCTCAAAAAATTGTAGAGATATCCAAATATTTCTTTTAATAAGTATTTAATATATTTTGTTGCCATATTACCTATGGAAGGTAGAATAAAACAGAACAGACATAGGCACTAAATGAAACATACTTAGATTTAAATCATGGTTTCCCTTTTACTTACTCTGTGACAATATTCAATTTAATTTCTCTAGGCTTCAATTTCATTATCTCAAAAATAGAGCAAACACTTGTCTCAGGGATCTTAAATAAGAAAAAAATAAATAAAACCCTTAATGTTGTGACTGACATGATGAATATACCAATACATGTCTGCTTTTCCTACCTTTTAGATCTACTTTCCAAAATTATATACTACATAACAAAGGTCTACTAAATGCCTTGTGAAAGATGCTTAATTTTTTAACTTCACTTTTTGAGCACCATAGTGTATATTATTGACTCTAAAAAGACAGGTGGAATTCAATGCTCTTTCCTCCATTACTTCCATTTCTGAATGACAGCAGTAAACTACAAAAAGTAAAGAATTTAAAGTAAAATATTTAACTGTGCAAATGTAGGATTCAGATAGTCAAATAGTACTGAGGCTCTATTAATCTTACCTGTAGAATTCTTTCAGATATGCACTAAGTTAAAATTTACTGAGTACAAACTATGCTGAAGATGTTATGAGGTATTGAAATGTAATCTCTGAATTCAAGAAGCATAACATGAGGGTAGGTAGGTAGCTAGCTAAGTAGGTAGGTAGGTTAACAGACAGACAGATTGATCCAAATGAAAGTAAAGAGAGGTGGAGCTTGTAATAGGCAAAATTAGACATAGTATGTATCACCATGGTTCTTCTATAACATCAACATGGAGGACATTCCCTCAGCCTAGGTATATGCAGCCAGGAAAGTCTCAAAGAGAAGTTAAAACATTTTTCATGTATTATCAATTCAAAATTCAAAACATATTCACAGAGCATCTGCAGAGTGTCAGACACTGTTCTAAGTGTTGGACATACAGCTGGCAAGTACATATTAAAAGGGCTGTGGCTTTAGGAAGTTAATGTGTTAGTGAATAGTCAAACAATACTCAAATAAATGCTACAAAATTAAATCTGAAAAAAAGTTATGGTATAAAAGGAGTTCCTTGTAGTAGACACGGTAGATAGGAAAGCCCCCTTTTAGAATTCCTTTTTATTCTATTGGTATTCCTGTTTTATAAATAACTATATTTATGGGTAAATTATGTAAAATAAAAGTAGTACTTTTAACTGCATTGTTAGATGCAGTTTGAGAATGATATATATACCCTTGTAACTAGCAATACAATCTATTTGGCATTGAGCCATCTCCAAAAAGTTACTTTATGCAACTTTGTAGTCAACTGCCTCACCTCTGGCCTAAGGCATTTACATTCACTGATTTGGTTTCTGTCACTGTAGATTCATTTCTCCTGTGTTAAATTTCATTCTTTTCTGACTTTTGTCAGCATAAGATTATTAAGATTCATCCATGTTTTGTTGTCTTGCTTTATTTGAAGGAAGCATCATGGCCAGGGTGGAGCCCAATGAGAGACTTGAATCGATGACCCTGAGATCAAGAGCTGAATGCTTAACTGACTGAGCCACCCAGACACTTCTCATCTGTGGTTTTATGTATCAGTGTTTTACTCCATTTTATGACTAAGCAAAACTTCTTTTTATGAATATACTATAATTTTCCATGAATTTAATAATGGACACATGAGCTTTCATATTTTTCATTATTATGAATAAAACAGGAAAATTTGTAAGTCTTATAACGATATATGTTTTTATTTCTCGTGGGTAATGCCTATGGGTGGGATTGCAAGGTTATATGATAAGTTTACGTAGGTGAAGGTTTTCCAGCCTCAGCACTAATTGCTATTTTGGATCAGATTATTCCTTATTGTAGGAGGCTGTCCACAGATTGTACAAATTTAGCAGTATCCTAGCCTCAACCCAACTAGATTGCAGTAGCACTCACTGTCAGTCATGACAACTAAAAATAATTTTAAATATTGCCAAATATCCCTTGGGAGGCAAAATCAAGCTCCCAGTTGAGAGTTACTGGTTTATTTTAAAAGAAAATACCAAATAATTTTTCAATATTTTTACATTTCTGCCAACAACATAAATGTTGCTGCTGCACATCTTCAATAATTGGTTGGTGCTGTCAGACTTCTTTTTTTTTTTTTTTTTTTGCTGTCAGACTTCTTAATTCTGTTTCATTAAAGGATATTTACAATGATACACTATCAGAGTTTTAATTTGCATTTCTTTGATTTCTAATGATAATCAGAAATTTAAAAAAAAAAGCATCTTTTTAGAGCCATTTTCCCTTATTTTTATCTTCAAATCTTTTACTGTTCTTCTTTTTTTAAAGATTTTATTTATTTATTCATGAGAGACACATACAGAGAGAGGCAGAGACACAGGCAGAGGGAGAAGCAGGCTCCATGCAGGGAGCCTGACGTCGGACTCGATCCGGGGTCTCCAGGAGCAGGCCCAGGCTGAAGGTGGCGCTAAACCGCTGGGCCACGGGGCTGCCCTACTGTTCTTTTTTTAAAAAGATTTTATTTATTTATTTGAGAGAGAGAGTGAGAGAGGGCACAAGCAGGGGGAGGGGCAGAGGAAGAGAGAAGCAGAATCCCCACTGAACAGGGTGCCAAATGCAGGGCTCCAACCCAGGACCCTAGGATCATGACCTGAGCCAAAAGCAGATGCTTAACCAACTGAGCCAACCAAGTGCCCCAGTGTTGTTTTTTAATTCATTAATTAATTAATTAATGAGAGAGAGAGAGAGAGAGAGAGAGAACCCAAATGTGCTCTGAGGGGAGTGGTAGGGGGAGAGGGAGAGAAATCTCAAGTGGACTCCTTGCCCAGTGCAGAATCTGATATGGAGCTTGATCCCTTATTGAGACAAGTATACATTCACACAGTTTTAAAAACAACACAGGAAAATCCTGTGTAAACTATGCAGTTCTACCCAGTGATAACATTTTCAAAACTATAGTATAGTATCACAAACACTTTACTGGATAGATACAGCCCACCCATCTTATGCAGATTTCACTAGATTTACTTGTACTAAGCTATGGTACACCTTTTATTTATTTATTTTTCACATTTTATTTCTAAACAGATTTATAACATGTAGGTTTCTACATCCACCACTGCTGAATAATCCCAATAAAGAATCCTTGTTGCCCTCTTATGACCACATCCACCTTCCTCTCTCCTGCTCTACTTCCCTAAACTCTGGCAACCACTAATCTCTTTCTCTATTTCTAAAATTTTCTCATCCATAAAGTATTTCACAAATGAAACCACACAATGTATAATCTTTTATGCTGGCTTTTCTTATGTGCATAATTTTCTAGAGATTCATCTGTTTTCTTCTATTATCACATTATATATTTTGCCAGTTTCTTTTCTCATTCGCCTATTGAAGGACATCTGGACTATTTTCCATTTTGGGATTATTACAAATAAAGTTGCTATGAACATTTGTATATAGGTTTTTGTGTGGACATAAGTTTTGAATTTCCTGGGATAAATGAAATTGCTTGATATATGGTTTGGCAACTTTAATTTTAAAAGAAACTGACAAAATGTTTTCCAGAGTGGTTGTACATTTTACAATCCCATCAGAATTTATGGTTTATCAAATTTTTTTCACATCCTTACAAGCATGAAGAGTTGTCTTTTTTTTTTTTATTTTAGCCACCCTGACAGGTGTATAGTGATTATTTCCTTATAGTCCTAATATAAACTTATCTGATAACAAATGTTATTGATCGTCTTTTCATGTGCTCATTCACCATCTATATGCCCTCGTTGCTGTTTATATTTTTAGCCCCTTTTCTTATTGCATTGCTTTTTTTTTCTTTCCACTAGGTTTTAAGAGATTTTTATTGTATTAGTCTGAGTTCTCCTGAGAAATACAGTATATAGATATCTATATAAAGAGATTTATTATGAGAGACTGGCTCACAGTTCTGGAGGCTGAGAAATCCTATGATCCATTGTCTATAAACTGGAGGCCCAGAGAATCAGGTGGTATAGTTCCAGTTCAATCCTGTATGTCAGAGAACCAACGATGTATGTCATCAGAGAACCAGGAGCACTGATGTCCAAGGGCAAGAGAATGTCCCAACTCAAGCCAGAGAGCAAATTCCTCCTTCCTCCATTTTTTTTTTTTGTTCTATTCATTCCCTCAGTCTATTAGTTGAACCCCACCTGTACTGGTGAGGGTGACCTCCTTTACTCAGTCTACATATTTAAATGCTAATCTCTTCTGGAAACACACTCATTGACACACCTGGAAATGCTTTACTAGCTATCAGGGCATTCTTAGCCCAATCAGGTTAACACAAAATTAACCATCAGATTATCCTCTAGACACTAATTCTTTGTCAGATATACAGTATAAAAATATTTTCTCCCATGCATACCTTGTTCTTATACTCTCTAAACAGTCTTTGCTAGAGCAAAATTTTGTTTTGTTCTATTTTGACAAATGTTTTGATTTCCTAAGACTGCTGTGACAAATTACCACAAACTTGGTGGCTTAAAACAACAGAAATTTATTCTCTCACAGTTCTGCAGGCCCAGGACCCAAAATCAAGATGTTGGGAGAGCTGTAACCCCTCTGAAGGCAAGGGTGAGCTGAAGGGTAACTTTGCCCCTTCCAGCTTCTGGTGGCTCTGGACTTAAAAGTCCCAGTTATATTTTAATGCAATTAAAACTAAAACATAAATTTTACTTCACGTTTATTCCACTTTCAGAATTTCACTTATTTCTGTCTTAGCATAACTTCCTTCTGTTTAAAGAACTTTCTTCGATATTTCTTAGAGTTGTACTACTGGAATTAAATTCTCATAGTATTTACTTGAAATTTTATTTTATTTTAAAGATTTTATTTATTTATAAATCACACACACACACACACACACACACACACACACACACACACAGAGCGGCAGAGACACAGGCAGAAGGAGAAGCAGGCTCCACGCAGGGAGCCTGAGGTGGGACTCAATCCCAGGTTTCCAGGATCAGGCCCAGTGCTGAAGGTGGTGCTAAACCGCTGAGCCACCCGGGGTTCCCCTACTTGAAATTTTAAAATTCCACATTCAGTTTTACTAGATATTTTCACTGGGTACAGCATTCACATTTGACAGGGATTTTTTTTTTTCTTTTATCACTCTAAAAATGTCACTACTGTTTTGTAGATTGCATGATTTCTGAGGAGTCTCTAATCCTCACCATTGTTCCTCTTGTATGTAATAAGGCTGTTTTTTTTTTTTGTTTTTTTTTTTTTTTTTTAATAAGGCTGTTTTATCTGTCTCTTTGTCTTAATTTTTATCACACTGAAGATGACATGTTTGAATGTTTGTTGTTGTCTTTTTTGGTCTGTTATTAATATTTTTGGAAAATTTTCAGCTATAATTACCTCAAATATTTGCTCTTTCTTCTTCTTGAGAGTCCACCTGATATTATCCCACAGTTCTTCACCCAAAGTTATAGAACCTCCATTCTTTTATCTCTTATGTTTATTTCTGGGTAATTTTTGCTGACCTGTCTTCAGAATCACTTATTCTTTCACTGGCTGTGTTAAGTCTACCAATGAGCTGATCAAAGACAGTCTTCACCTGTGTTACTTTTTATTTGTACCCAGCTTATCTTGCACATGTCTACCTTTTTAGTTTGGGCCCTTAAGATATTGAGCCCAGTTATTCTAAATTTTCTGTCAAATATTTTCAACATATGTTTCATATTAGCAGGTTCTGATGATTGCTTTGCCCTTTTGGATATTTTTGTTGTTTTTATTTCTTGATTTTTTCTCATTTGCAGAAAGATGGGCATTTTATGTACAGCAGTGGAGGTTAAGTTAATCATCTGTATGCATGGTAATCAGTACTTCTTATCTCTATTATTTCAGTGTTGGGGCTTGTGTTAATTTAATCAGGCACGGGGTTGGCCTGTTATTGCTAGGACCGCATAATACAGGCTGCAAATTCCTCTATTGATACTTGGTATATTGGGTATAAATTGGCATGCCAGAAGTTGTTTTCTTAATGTCTGTTCAATTCTTTGGTTTTCTATTTTCCCTTTTTATTGCACCTGAAAAGAAATAGGTCTCTTGAAGCTCTCTTCATTGTATTTGACAGTCATTCTATCTAATTCTTATTATTCTGAAAGTATGGATCAGTGTGGAGAACCATTCTCCCAATGTTCTGATTTAGCTTTGGCCTTATGCAGGCACTGTGCCCAAGGGTCTCATGAGTGGGGCCCTCACAATTACCCCTGCCCCTTCTCCATTTGTAATGGTGGGTTTGGCACTCATCCATGCCTCCCACACCCCAGGACAGAGAATATTTTTCTTTCTTTTTCTCTTCCCTTAGCTTCAAGGCGTGACCCAGTCCCCTGAGAGGACAATATTCATTTCTCTTTTACCTGGACATGAAGACTTTTGTCCCATAAAGGAGAAATATAAGATACATCAAGCCAAATTCAGCATTTTAAGCTACTCCCCTCCTGTACCTAGCTAGCATCACAAGGGAAGCCTTCTCATAATTCTCTCCATTCTTCCTGTGAGTGTCTGGTCAGATTCACAGAGAAAAAGCCAGTAAAAGGTATGAAAATTCCCAAATCTGTAATCCCCAGTGGATTTACATCTTCATATAAACCACAACTGGCCTTTAATAATAATAATATGTGGCATTTTGGCTAAATTCTTACTGGCTTATTTCAAAACAGCTGCACTTGACCAATTTAAACAAGGACTCCTACCACTTATCTCCCTTTACATGCCTGGCTCTCCCAGATCTGGGGTTAGCTTGATGCCATGAGAATTCAGTTCTCTGCTGTATTCCAGAAACTCATTAATTTACTATATACTAGCTTTTTGGGGGAGTGTGTGTAGAAATAATGGTCTTTTCATCTAACTTCTCTGAGCTAAGAATAAAAAGCTTTCCTTTTTTAAATTTCATATACTTATTTATTTAATAATATAATTGATTTTAAATGAACCACTCAACCTACAAACTAGCTCATTAGAAACAATGCTTCTCTAATACTGTGCTCTTCCCTATCACATTTCTGTCTCCTTTCAGTTAAAAAGACTATGTAAATTATGTTTTTACCATTTTGTGACCTTCTTATTTTCACTTTTCATATATACACATAGTTCAGCTATGTCTCTGATTTGACAAAATTTTGCTTTTGTTAATTACTTTCTTATTCTACTTAAGCAAACATTGGTTCCTTGGCTATTCATCAAAGAACAGCTTGGTTTTATGGCTTGAAAACATCTCCTCTCCAGCATCAATAATGGTTAAATAATAATAATGATGGTTTCATGTATGAATGTAAAGGAACAGAGTAATTTCCAAAGGAAGTCATTTAATCAATTTTCTGATATGCTAGTCAAAATATATGGATTATTTCACCTTGATGAGTCTCGAATATTCAATTTCTTAGACTAGCACAAATTCAGAATATCATCAAGAATTCTTCTCATTCTATTTAATCAAAATAAAGAAATATTAATGAATAATCAAAAAACACTTTCTAGGCTAAAGATAGCACACGGAATGTGTGCACTGACCAGCCTCTGCCCCACACCCTTTCTGAGGGCTCCACACTCTGGACCATGCCTTGAGGCTAGGTAGGCCAGCTGCAGGCCTCAGAGTCCTGCTTGGCCTCACTAGCTGGCTGCAGAGAGTGGGGAACTGGTCAGGACTTGTCCTCCCTGGGATGGGCAGGACCTATTACCTGGCTCAGCATCAATAAAAGGTGAATGCATAGGGAAAAAAAATCCAAAACAAGTTGCAAAAAGCTACAATAACATTTGATAAGTTATCACACTTGAAAATTTAATCTATAAGAACATAATTTTAACATCTTGTTTTTAAAGAAACTTAAACAAGAAGAGTTGGATGCATTTAATGTGATTCCTACAACACTAGTTTCCATGTTCTAATAATGTATAAATAAGTTGCTTTTTTAAAAGATTTTATTTATTTATTCACAAGAGACACACAGAGAGAGAGAGAAAGAGGCAAAGACATGGCAGAGGGAGAAGCAGGCTCCATGCAGGGAGCCTGACTTGGGACTTGATCTCCAGGATCATGCCCTGGCCTGAAGGCAGCACTAAACTAACCGGGTTAGCTCAAATAAGTTGCTTTTGAAGATATTCTTCTCATAGTTATATATAGGCTAATATAATTTTTTGGAATAATTTTGCCCTTGGAAAATTTGGACAGATTTTTATGTTCAATCTTACACACACACACACACACACACACACATACATACACACACAATTATTTATTCTACCAAAAAGGTTTCTGTTCTAGTAAATGCTCAATATTAAATTCTAAACAATATCAGAGAACTCTGCTGTTGTTTCTCTGTGTATGGGTCCTTAGATCACTATGGCTGTTTTACAGTGTTGCTGTCCTAGTATACAAAGATTCAGATAGCATTCAATATAGTTAAAATATTTCAAATTATTTTAAAATATTTTTTCTGCTTCATAGTTGGAAACTGTCATTCCATATAGCTAGGTGCTGCATGTATTTGAAAACCATTTAAGATATTTCTTAGAGGAGCTCCTATTTTTAATATTCTAATACATCATCCATCACATATTAAAAATATGCATACCACATATAAATGCAGAGAAAATTAGTAAAACACTTGAAATGTATAAATGACTGGCACTGTCAATTTTACATACTATATTATATAGAGAAAGAGTCTAAAAAAAACTATTTAATGGAACTGTGATTTTATTCTGAACTATGCACAATGTTACTTTCAGCACTCACTTTCTCTAATGTTTAGTTAAATCAAATAAAACCCAAATAAATAAAATTGGCAAGGCACAAGGCACTCACTCTTTAGCAAACACTAGTTAATGCCAATGTAACCTAAATCTGTGATCCATAATAAGGAAGTGGTTGACAATCCAAGCACGTGCTAATGTGTAACAAAATTAGACTGAAAATATATTAACATTGGAGAAGTGTCAAATCTCTGAAATAAATTCACTCCAACTTGGTGGAATTTGCAACTCCAGCAGGGAAAAGGGAGCTCCTCCTGTGTTGTATTATGTCTAACAAAATAAAGAAGGTTCCTTTAGTAAACCTTGAGTTCTGCAGAAATCAGAAATCAAGCCATGGCTGGCAGAGTAAATTGCATTCCTCTCCTGGCCATTGTGGAGATAGCAAGATATTGATGAAACATAGAGGTGGCAAACAGACTTCATCGGATGATTTTGCATGTTTCTGGCAAAGGATGATTGGTTCAGAATTGGTGAATATTTATGAACCTTAGTTTCTCAGCATCGCCTTAGAGATACTTTCTGCAAAGATTTATCTAAATATTACAAAAATCAAAGTAATTTGTAGGAACAAAAAGATTGCTCAGGAGACACCACAGGGATGCTTAGGTCGAGGAAACAAGCCATTAACATGTTACCTATCTTCAGCTTTCAAATGGTTGACAAAATCATGGAACGGAGATATGTTTAATTTGATGAATATAAAATATTCTAAAATATATGCATCCATTTGAATATTTTAATAAATGGAAGCAAGTTAGTAAAATGGCATTTTCATCGTCAAAAACAACCTTTACCCACTAATTTCTAATCCAATTAATTAGGAGTTCCTTATTGGTTTGTAAAACTGACCTCTACTTTTCACACTGTCATAGCCTTTAGTTACTAAAAAATCTCAATAATTTCCACGGGAATTAATGCCAACATTTCCTCATTATATCACATGATTTACACCGATAGCATAGAAAGAGATGTCCTAATACATACCTACCCACACAGACTTCATATTTGTCCAAATTGTGACTAAAAACTTTAAAATATTAAAACTTCCACTGTACTCAGAGCAAAGCCCAAAATATTTTGCATGTTATATAAGGCAATTTGGGTTTTGGTACATCTTACATATATGTGTAACTTTACTTACCACTTCCTGAATTGTAATTTTTATTTTAGTCTAAGTGAACTATTTTTATTCCTCAATATACATACTATTTCTCATGCTTGTTTTGTTTCCTCTGTCTTTAAAAATCCATATTTCCTTCCCTATTATAGTTCTCAACTAAATTCTATGATAAATAAACAATAGGGAATGGTTTTTGGACTTTGTGTCCTCAGGGTACAATGTACTTAACTGCACTTATTATTTATTATAATCCCTCTACTTGTCTGATTTTTCTACTAGACCATGAGATTCCTTGTGGGAAGGAACTCTAATTATTGGTACTTAGTACAGTGCCTGGCACAAAACAGCCAATATATAAATGTTTGCTAAAAGCATAAATGGCTTGGAAAATGTCTGATCTTCAATTCCCACAGTTTATAGAAGATCTGAAATCAGTGTTCAGGTTATGTGTTAGTTGTGTAGGCTTAAGCAAGTTACATAACTCTTTAAGTATCAGTTTCTTCATTTATAAAATGGAATACTAAGAAATTCTAACCTATTGAGTTGTTGAGAAAATTTAATAAGATCATAGTCAATGAGTGCATCTCAATACTATTAGCATTTGTTTTCAGCAAAAGCAGTCCTGAGGAGGAAATACATTGCAATACAAGCATCCATCCAAAAACTGGAAAGAACTCAAATACAAAAACTAACCTTGAACCTAAAGGAGCTGGAGAAAAAACAGCAAACAGATCCTACACCCAGCAGAAGAGAGTTAATAAAGATTCGAGCAGAACTCAATGAAATAGAGACCAGAAGAACTGTGGAACAGATCACAAAACCAGGAGTTGGTTCTTTGAAAGAATTAATAAGATAGATAAACCATTAGCCAACCTTATTAAGAAGAGATAGAAGACTCAAATTAGGGATCCCTGGGTGGCGCAGCGGTTTGGCGCCTGCCTTTGGCCCAGGGCGCGGTCCTGGAGACCCTGGATCGAATCCCACGTCGGGCTCCCAGTGCATGGAGCCTGCTTCTTCCTCTGCCTGTGTCTCTGCCTCTCTCTTTGTGTGTGACTATCATAAATAAATTAAAAAAAAAAAAAAAAAGAATTGCTAAACCTAAAAAAAAAGAAAAAAGAAGACTCAAATTAATAAAATCATGAATGAGAAAGGAGAGATCACCGCCAACACCAAGGAAATACAAACAATTTTAAAAACATATTATGAGCAGCTGTACGCCAATACATTAGACAATCTAGAAGAAATGGACGCGTTTCTGGAAAATCACAAACTACCAAAACTGGAGCAGGAAGAAATAGAAAACCTGAACAGGCCAATAACCAGGGAGGAAATTGAAGCAGTCATCAAAAACTTCCCTCCAGGGCCAGATGGCTTCCCAGGGGAATTCTATCAAACATTTAAAGAAGAAACCATACCTATTCTACTAAAGCTCTTCAGAAAGATAGAAAGAGATGGAGTACTTCCAAACTCATTCTATGAGGCCAGCATCACCTGAATTCCAAAACCAGACAAAGACCTCACCAAAAAGGAGAATTATAGACCAATATCCCTGATGAACATGGATGCAAAAATTCTCAACAAGAGACTAGCCAATAGGATCCAACAATACATTAAGATTATTCACCATGACCAAGTGGGATTTATCCCCGGGATGTTTTCAGGAAGGATTAATAACTGCAGGCAATATATTTTCTAAAATGAATGTCAATTTCTTTTTAGTTATCCAAAAGGTAAACTGGACTTAGAAATCATACATATCAGGTGAATTTTATGACGAAAACTGAAAATAAGCTCATTTATCAGCGATTCAAACCTGGAAACCTAATGACAGAAATGCAAAAATGAAAGGCAATGCCTTAGATTTTTGAAAGTCAGAACTGAACAAAGTCACTTTCTACAAAAGAAACTGTAAGTATCATCTACTTCTTAAGAACTCTCCCTCACATTTTAATATATACTCATACACTTGCACAGACACCACATTATCCAGTATTTTGCTGCGTTATAGAAATAATTGATTCTCAGCATTGACACATTGGCAAATTTCTCTTTGTTCCATTTTCAAATGCCTTTGTATCTTAATTCAGTGGAGGAAAAACAGACTGGCCAACTACTAAGTGACCATGGTAGAGCTTTCCTCATCACTTAAAATGAACTTCACCCATCCACACACAGGCACTGCTTGAAGAGAGCTAAAAATCAGTAACAAAAGTTAAACTGCTAAATATATGTTGTATTTGGCCCTTCTCAAGGACTTCTTATCCAACAAATTCTGTACTCATTCTCTAATCAGACACACAGGCACTGCTTGAAGAGAGCTAAAAATCAGTAACAAAAGTTAAACTGCTAAATATATGTTGTATTTGGCCCTTCTCAAGGACTTCTTATCCAACAAATTCTGTACTCATTCTCTAATCAGACACTTTCTTCCTACCCTCTTCAGTAAGTAGTGGAAAGAGTTTAGGAGAAATATGCTCACATCTTTGTGACACTAGCACCAGTTCTAATACTTGTGTTATTCAGTTAAGTACAGATCTACTAATTCATTTATTCCTCAAGGAATATGAAATAAATTACTAAGAAACCACTGTAACCATGAGCTTGTTTTGCATTAAGGATGTCATTTCCCACAAGTCTCCTTGCTACTCTACTTTGCTGTTTGTAATTCACTGTTCCCTGTAATAGAGCAAGAACAAACTTTCTAAAATGTAAATCCATACACCACATCCCACTTAAATATTTCAGTGCCTGTACCACTTAGAATCCAACGGGAACTCCTAAGCTGACACAAAAATATCCCTTTTGTTTTCACCTCTGGTGTGCCCTTCTCTTTTATTACCCTTCTTTACAGAATGTTGTTCTTTTTTTCACCTAGCTAATATCTTCATATATTTTTTCCCTAAACTTTAGCAAAATTTCAAAAGCCTTAAGATTTCATTGAGCTGCCCCTCTTTGAAGCTCCATCATATTCCAAATAATAATTGTAACTTTATTCTGTGTCTTTAGCATTCATGCAAGTTTCTTTTTTTAAATTTAAGTTTCTTAAGGGCAAAGATTATATCTCCATATTTCATACTTAGTTCTGAGTACTGCATATTGCAAATAGTAAGTGATCAATAATAAGTATAACAATTTATAGCTTTTATAAAATATTCATATAAAAGTGAATTTTATCCATTAGAACATTTCTAGGGGGAAATATAACAGATGTTTCTACCCCCAGTTTTTACCAAACAAACACTAAAGGACCTATCACTTGCTCTTGAATTTCTGGACTTAACATTTTATACAATTGCCATTAAATTTTATCATATAAAATCAATTCAAAGCTAGATTCCCATAATAAATAATTTCCATTCCAGTGTCATAACTTTGACAGGTAAGTTACTTCAGACAAGTATCTATTATTCAAATATTAATTCAAATGCATAATGTATATGCAAAGGAATCAGAGAAGAATCACCAAAGATATACAGATCTGTTCAAAATCTTATATTATGGGCACAGCAGTATCTCAGTTACTTATATCAAATAGTTTCCAACTGAAAATTGTGTTCTGCTGCCTGAATAAGTTAAATGTATTTTAAAGTGACTTGTGATGTGCATCTCCAATATTAGTCTGCTACTTTACTTACTGAGTTTTTCACTTTTTTACATTTTGTTTTGTTTTGATTGGAACATTTTCTATCAAAGCTCAGTCAATATACTGTTTTTAAACTTCCACATATAAGTATCAGGCACTCTAATAAAAGGTCACTACCCATCTTAGTGATTTTTTTTTAATTTTTATTTATTTACAATAGTCACACACACACAGAGAGAGAGAGAGAGAGGCAGAGAGAGAAGCAGGCTCCATGCACCGGGAGCCCGACGTGGGATTCGATCCCTGGTCTCCAGGATCGCGCCCTGGGCCAAAGGCAGGCGCCAAACCGCTGCGCCACCCAGGGATCCCCCATCTTAGTGATTTAATCAGTGTAAAGTGAAGGAAACATATTCTTTAAAGATCTCACAGGCATGTCCTCCTGTTTCCTTTGCTTTTTCATATTCACTACAGACCTTGGTTTTGCACTCTTAAAGTCTAGTGGAGAAATGCTAACCCCAGTCAACAAGCATTAAAACACCTACTGTGTATGTTTTATCTGTTTGGACTTTAAGACAGGTAATCCACATGCTGAATTAAATTATCTGGACATTTTATTCATCTCTAAAATAAGCTGCTTTTAACAGATTAACTCTAAGTTTCTTTCCAGCTCTAACATTATGCTATGTTAGTTGAGGCATAGATTTTCTTATCGAGAAACAAATACTTATGACTTTATTATTTTGTAGTTAAACCATAAGGTTGGACATGGCAACCAAAGTATAACCTTATTCTCAGGCTATATTCATGGAGATAAATTACTGAGGGAAAAAAGGCTATCGTTCTCTATAGAGTTTTATGGTCAGTGTTAGTTTCTATACTTCAAATGATACCACCACACCCTGCTTCTGTTTGGAGCTGACTCGCTTATCACAAAGAGGAGTGGGAAGTGGTCTTCTACTAGATGCCAAATAAATTTTACTAAAATCAAATGATTATTTAGTTCCCTGATTCCTGTTTGGATTTCCAGATTCCTTGCCCTGAAGTTAATATGACAACTGTGGGGCTGATAGCCTAGACTTATTTTTCTTCAGCATACTTGCTGGATTGCCTTGTATCAATCTGGACTGCTGTTTCACTTTTTGGGGATGCATTTATTTTCTTCTTTCCTTCACTTTTTTTCTTTCAGTTTTTGTCAATCTATGTTTCCTGTATCAGATTCTATAGTTATTTTTTTCATCACAAACCAAAGTTGCTCCATGCCCTGTGTCCATGAGGAACATCTTTTCTCCAGAGAGTAGTTTCTTCTGAGACAATGGCAATTTCAAGTTCTTCATCTATTTCATCAGTTTCTTTTCACGTATTTAACTCCTCTGAGTTTCTGCTCACTCTGTTTCACTCAATATGTTAGGGTAACAATCATTATTTCTTAACCTCTCTATGTTCAGATCAAGAAAAAAAAAAGCATCCATAGGATAATCATAGGGGAAAAAAGGATATCAAGGTGTTGCTTTTATTAAATGAGATTCAGTAACTCCCCAAAGGATCTTGAGTAAGGTAGATTTCAGAAAAATGTGTTACCTTACATCCCAGTGGAGCTTCCCTCTACTTTCCACATATTTGACCCACTTGAAAAAAATAAAAACTTTCAGAAAACTCTTGCCACTCATTCATCTAGCTTCCTGTAGTACAAATACAAAAGGTTTGACTTCTAGGAACTATCTTTGGTATAGGGAAATGCAGCAGAGAGAAAGCTAGTTAGTGCTTTCTTACCATAATATGTCTTTCCCTATTAAAGATGTTCAGTGAAATCCAGCTTTACAGCAATCAAAACAAAATATTGCCCAAACCAGTCTTAATATTACCTTCAGCTTGACTAAACTTCAGACAGGTTTCTTCCTGACTATAAGCCCTTGGCCTTCTTTTTCTTAAAATATTTTACATGTGATTATAAAGTTGTTGTCTGCCACTTGAGATGCAACTTTTCTTCCAGATTCTAGCTATTTTACATCCCAGGAATGTCCTCCTCAACAACCTCAGAATCACCCTTTTGTAAGGTAATCATCAAGAATGATAGAACCCCTATCTCCCAGTCTCTGTGACAGAGTAGATAGGAACCTAATTTTGATAAGCTTCAATCAGCAAACACAGATGTCATAATCACATTGATCAATTTCCCCCTTAATGCCCTTGTATATTTTCCACTAGCTCAGTCCAGTTCCTTTCTTTTATTCCAGTGGAGTTTAGTTCAATCTCCCTCCAACATCTCAATAGTCTTTATCCCTACATGGTCCAATACAATTTCTTTTGATAGTATTAACACCTCTTTGAGAAGAAGCCAATAAATGAATGGTAGAAGCAACTGGAAGGATTCAATAAATATCTATTCCGATCCCTATGGAAGAAGGGAAGAACACATAAATATCTGCAAAATCAGAAGTAGAATGATCTTTCATCCTCTCCATTCTCAAAAGCTCTGTTTATACTTTATTTTCCTGGAGTAGAATACAATGAATGCCTTGACATATATGAACAAAAACATGGCAGGAAAACTGAAAATCATGACTATTACAAAATGTTTGAAATTGAATTGGGGTTAGGGAGGAGATTTACCTGAGTGCATACTTGCAAACATCAAATATTTGAAGGTTTTGGAAAGAGAAAAGTCATATGGAAAAAGGATTCAGACTTCTTTTATGTGGTTTCAGATAATAGTACCAAAACTAATACATATAAGTTAAAATGAAAACTGTTTAAGTTTAATGTAAAAAGAACGTTCCAAAACCTTGATGCATTCATAGATGGAATATGTTCTGCAAACCTGGAAGGTAGTGAGTGCACTGTCAAGAGATATATAAGACACAGTGGTTTTGGGAAATCTTAATTGAAATGCTGAAGAGAAATTTCAAACACCACAGGGTGTGTGTGGGATGCCAAAGGTGTAATTTTTCTTCTAGATTTGAATTTTTCCCTATTTCTTATTCAAAACATGGAGAATTTTTAAATTTAAAATATAGTGAATAAACTCACATGAAATTGAAAGGAAGAACACAGTATTGGGGTGCTTGGCTGGCTCAGTCAGTGGAACATTTGACTTGATCTCAGGGTTGTGAGTTCAAGCCCCACAATGGGTATAGAGATTACTTTAAATTTTTTTTATTAAAATATATTTTGTATTAAATAGGAATATTAAATAGTTTGAACAAACACACATACATATGCACACACATGGAAATTTCCCTTGCTAAAGAAGTTTTTCTAAAGATACTTATTAGGAATTAGAAAAAGTTATAAAAGCACTATTAACGTAAACCCAGAGAGTCACATTACTGTACATCTTGATAGCAACTTGTTGTCCCTGCAAAGATGAGACAAACATCTTGTTGCTGTTGCATCCTTCAATCATTAGTAGCCTTTAAAGCTGCAAGTGCTGCATCTCAAAATTGTTTTCTTCAATTTGCTTTCAGAACTCCAAGTTTCACCTCTAAGCTAGATTAGTTATCTGTCATAGGAATCATTAAGTAGACCAATAACCTTAAGAAATTCAGAAATGGTGGGATCTCTGATTTTCAAAATAGATTAAAAATAGGGTAATTTTAGATGGTCTTGTTGAATGACTCCTCTGGGAAGATCAGACTGTGACTATTAGTGTGAACCGTCCACTATGTTGGGCTGCAAGAAGATTGTCAATTGCCATGTGGAGTATGCTTTATAGAAACCTTCTCTGAAATGTATAATAACTTTAGCAGCTGGGTAGAAAATTACCACATACCTCCTGGTCACCAAATAGAAGAGGTCAGATACCATTGTGATATGAAATGAAGGCCCAAGGTAAGGTTATTAATCCAAACTAAACAATATTCTAAAATTCCTAAGATTCACAGGTATAGACTCATCCTATGCATTCTCTGACTTGCAATGAATGAACTGGGTAAAACAGACTCACTGGCATTTCAAACACTAGGTGAAACACATATACCTGTTGGGAGGTAATCAATAATGTCCACATAAAATAATAGTATTTTTATTATTCAATTATTCTGTATATGATACTATATGAGAATATAAAATTATAAAACAAAAGAAGTAGAGGATATTAGCATTACTAAGTTTATGTAGTCTTCTATACAGACAAGACTATCATCATGAAACCACAGTATTATTTTAGTGTAATATATACATGTCCCAAAATCTTGTTCAGATGGTTTTCCATTTAAATATTATTCAACTGATCCAATAAGAAGTTGATGTTAAAAAATACAGGTGAGTAAAATGAACTATTTTCTTCTTTAAGGATGTTGCCCTTAATGTCTTCATATCCTTAAAGAGATATTTTTCCTTGCTGGAAGGCTAGCACATCTGATAAATTAAGTTGGATTTAAGTTTGTATAAAATTGTCAAGCATTAAAAAATAATAATAATAAAAATAAATAAATTGACAAGCATTGATATTTCTTTATAAAAGTTCTTATATGTGTGCATTTTCACCTCAAAAAGAGTAAGTGCCTTGAAATAAAACCCCTTGTATTTATTTTTTAAAGATTTATTTATTTATTTGAGAGAGAGAGAGCAGGTGGAGGAGCAGAATAAGAGGGAGAGGATCTCAAACAGACTCCTCACTGAGCACAGAGCCTGACAGGGCTCGATCTCATGACCTTGAGATCATGATCTGGACTGAAATCACAAGTTGGACACTTAACTAACTGAGCTACCCAGGTGCTCCCCCAAATACCCCTTGTATTTATGATAAATCTCTCTTGAGTTAATTATAATAGCATTTCAGATGCAGGAAGTGTGTGCACATTGCTCACTGACAGATCAGCTACTGAACCTAGACTCTGAAATTACTCTAATGAGCAAAGGCGATGCTTAAGATAAATGAGGGGATGCTGAGAGTTCCTGAATTTTACTGAGAAAGTCAAAAGGTACCAAACCTGGGGAAGCCTCCAAAAGAAATGATTATTGCTTTTTGTATAGTGCTGTAAGATTTAAGGATAATATGGACCTGTGCTGTCCAATAAGTAGTCAGTAGCCATATGTAGTTATTTGAACTGGAATTAATGAATATTTAATTAGAATTTAAATTTCTGAATTGCACAAACAAAATCTTAAGTACTCAGTAGTCTCATGTAGCTAGGGCTGCCATATTGGACAGTGCTAATAGATAGCAGTTCTACTATCACAGAAATCTCCACTGGACAGCAGGGAAAAAGACATATTTGAATATTTAATAATATTCAATAATATTTCAATAATTCAATAATATTCAATATTTAATAATATTTAAATGGAAAACCATCTGAACAAGATTTTGGGACATGTATATATTACACTAAAATAATACTGTGGTTTCATGATGATAGTCTTGTCTGTATAGAAGACTACATAAACTTAGTAATGCTAATATCCTCTACTTCTTTTGTTTTATAATTTTATATTCTTTAAGCCAGGGATCTCTTCCCCGATATCTTCACTCATAATATAAATTCTCATACATTGTTTAGGCTCATATATGAATATTCAAGGGATCCAAGAAAGACCTATTCTAGTACAAAAAAAGAGTTATCTGTGGGGCAGCCGGGTGGCTCAGTGGTTTAGCGCCACCTTCGGTCCAGGGTGTGATCCTGGAGACCCGGGATGGAGTCCCAAGTCAGGGTCCCTGCATGGAGCCTGCTTCTCCCTCTGCCTGTGTCTCTGCCGCTCTCTCTCTCTCTCTCTCTCTCTCTCTGTCTCTCATGAATAAGTAAATAAAATCTTTTTTAAAAAAAGTTATCTTTCTCTGTTCTCCTTTCTTCTGATAAAAGGTATATCTCATTCTCCTTCAAATGTGCTGATACTCCTTTTCCTACTTTCTAACAAGTCCAGGAGAAAGACCTGCTCTCAGGCACTTAAAACCCAAGGTGAATCTCTTCCTTCCTTGTCTCACTGAAACATAACTGTGTCTTTTATACATATTATATGTAATATACATATTTATATGCCTATATATTTCTGTATGCATATTACATACATATATGCATATACTTATATATATGTAAGTATACATATATACGTTATATTCTGTCACAATCATTTGTGTGAAAGATTTTTTTCCAATAGTCTTAATTAAAACAGAGATTTGCCTATTTGCATAGCTAGGAAAAGTGCTAGTCCTGTAGCTATGACAAGACTATAGTGGAAATCCATCTACCAAGTAGTTCTGTTCTGCATAACAACATCATGTAAAGTGCACAGAAACAAAACAACCTAAATGAGTTATTCATTCATGTCATTTATTCATTCAGTAAATAAATATTATCTACTCTGTGAAAGACAGTTATTCTAGCAACTACTCTTTTTAGAATAGTTTCTAAAAAGAAACAATTTCTATGCTTCAGGATCTTACCTTCTAGAAGAAAATATCCTCTTAAATATAAATGAAAAACACTAAGTAAAGGTATGTCTTTTCTTCTTTAGCTACCTATAGAGGGGACATGACTTTGAGTAAATGGTTACAGCTATCACTTACTCATTGCTTAGTATGTTGCCGGTTCTGTGAGAAATATTTTACATACAGAAACTCGGTGTTCCCAACAATTCTGTTTTACAAATAAAGGAAAGAAAGCATATGGTGTTTCAGTTACTGTTTCAAAATTACTATCTAGTATGTGGAGGGTCATCATGTAATTCCATTTATCTGATAAAACAAGGCCATTGTATATTCAGAACCATAGTGCAGAAAGTACAACACATTACTGAAACATGGAAGAAAGTGTCATTCCAATGGTGTTATCAGGGTAGGCTCCACAGAATAGGTAGTACGTAAAGGGCATCTTGAAGGTAGTGGTGATATTTTTTGAATAGGGAATTGGGGGTTATTTTTTTAAGATTTTTTTTATTTATTCATGAGAGACAGAGAGAGGCAGAGACATACGCAGAGGGAGAAGCAGGCTCCCCACTGGGAGCCTAACGGGGGACTGGATCCCAGGACCCTGGGGTCACGACCTGAACTGAAGGCAGATGCTCAACCACCGAGCCACCCAGGCGTCCTGGGAATTGGGGGTTATATAAGCCAAGGAAGTATGTGTGCAGAATCACGGGGAACTAAAAGAGTGACAACAGTTCTAGTTTACTTGAGCAGGGAGTATTAGAAAATGAGAGACACAGTTGAGGTTGTAATTTGGGGATAGAGAAAAGTAACAGATGGCCTGGTAAAGCTAAGTAGGCTGGACTCTATTGTATAATTAGTAGTGAAAGTATGAATGTCCTGTATACAGAAGAGTAACCTACACATAGTTTATTCTTCAGAGAAAGGAGGGATCTGTATGGTAACACAGGAGACTCCTGAACTTTCCTGCTCCCACAAATGCACTACATGTACACCTGCACATGGAGCAATTCCCTCTGAGACAAATCCAGAAACTAGTTGAGGGACTCCTATGGACTGAGTGAATGAGAAAATAACCACATGGAAACAGGGAGGAAAAGCTGAGACACATTTTCACATAAACTCCACCTGACACAGTACCTTACAATTGGGAGAAAATGTACAAGTTCTATTTTGTCCCTTAGGAGCAAAGGGTTTGGACTGCGCATCTAGTAACCGAACTTTTAAGGCCACTAAAGGGACAAACATCCTAAACACCCAGTTCTAAAAGCCAATAAGACAAGTCTCACAGGACCAGAGCAAACAAAGCAGAAGTTCTTAAATGGGGACATGAGCACTCACTATGACTATCCCCCATGGATCAGAACAGAGGGAACAGGGGAAAACACCCATCCCCAAGTCTTTCCATTGAAGGAGTTTGACTGCATACTTCCTTCTAATTAACATGCATTTAGGGACTGGTTGTGATCCTTATTGGAGCCCAGGGAGCTGGTGGACACTTCTTGCACCTTTTCCCTCCAGCTCACTACAATAAAGCCAAGCTGACAGTATTTCCCTGGACAGAGCTTGTCCCTATAACTAGCACTCCAATCTTTATGGTTGCCACCCAAAATATGGTCCTCAAATCATACAGCTATGATAGACCATGGTTTACATTCTCAAGTCCCACAGGACTATAGCAAACTAAGAAGTAGTTTTCAAAAGCCTAAGAATCTGGCCATTACTGAGGACACATCTAGGTACTGACTGCAATCCTCTTCTTTGATATGTAAACAGGTATTCTCATATCCTCAATTACTGGGAGCCACTAAGAACGGATATGGCACCTTGTACCAAATACGGTGCTTCCAGGCTGACTGAAGCCTGGGGTGTGATACTGGGGTCCCAGGATCGAGTCCCACATCATGCTCCCTGCATGGAGCCTGCTTCTCCCTCTGCCTGTGTCTCTGCCCATTTCTCTCTGTGTCTATGAATAAATAAATAAAATCTTAAAAAAAAAAAAAAACAGCGGGTGCGATTTTTACCAGGCAGTTTACCAAAGTTAAACAAACAAACAAAACAAAAATCCAAGATCAGTAAATTTGTGAGGGAAATAAGCACTTTCTTACACCATTAGTGGAAAAATAACCAATAAAACACTTTCTTAATGACAATCATTTATATATACATGCATGATAAAGAAAGTGAAATAATACATATTTGTAACCTTAGATTTAAGAAAACCTCTCCTAAAAAAATTGTGTCCACAGCAATATTCTCATAAATTTGAAGAGATTTACACAAATGCCCATTTTAACTACATAAGCCATCTTAGCTAGCCACTGAGAACTGAAAAACCCATCCATATGGAATATTTGACTTGTACTTAAGAAACAATTTTAACTCTGTATGTCCTGACATGAAAAGATACCCAGGATACATTTCTAAAAGAAAAAGAAAATGAAATTTGACATTCATAATATAACCAAAATTTTGTTTGAAAAAATAAAAAACATTAATAATGTCAGTAAACTACTAAAATTATTGAGTAAAAATTCATTTAAACATGGTTATCTTCAAGTGAGGATTATCCTTCAAGTGGACTTTAAAGAATTTTTAATTTTTTGACAGTATATAATTCTATATTATTTGAATTTTTATAGCTCTGATTTAGTTTTTAATGTAACATTTATAAAAGAAAGGTAATATTTCTAAAAGCTTATGGATTCCACTTTTATTCTGTATAAGATACTGTTAAGTCTTATCCTGCCAAATTCATCAGTCTGTAGCCAGGCTGAAATAAGATAACACATTAAAGTCCTTTGGTAAGTATAAAATGCTCTGCTACTACCATATGTCGAGGCTCTCTGCTAGGAATCATAATGCTTGTGTTCTTGGGAACAGGTAAAGCTCACTGTCATCTTACATCTGTCTTTTTATAGTTGCAGAATATAAATCCTTATTTCTGGATTGATACCACCTACTAAAAATAGTTATTAAGAAATACTATCAAACTGTGAAGAATCACTAAGGCACAATAAAATGCCACAAAAAATTGTAGGTTGAAGCATGACAGTCAGGATGAACTAGATTGAGGACTTCCAGGGAAGGGACTCAGAAAAATCTGACTTCTTTGAGTAAATTTGTAGCCATATTTAACTTGCATAAATTTCTTCAGCGAATTTTTTTCTTCTTTTGTCTCCTTTCCTTTTTCTTTCCTTCTTTTCTCTCTTCCTTCCTCCTCTTTTTCCCCAACTATCATTTGGCTATTTCTATTTTCTTTTCTGAAGTATAGTTGATACACAATGTTGTATTAGTTTCAGGCATACAACATAGCAATTTGATAATTCTATGCACTAATTACTGTTCACCACAGTAAGTGTAGTCACCATCTATCACCATACCATATTATTATTGACTATATTCCCTACACTCTACTTTTCATGACCATGACTTATTTATTTCATAAGAGGAAGTTTGTATCTCTTAAGCCCTTTCACCTATTTCACCTACCCCACCACCCATCTCCTCTCTGGCAACTACTAGCTTGTTCTCTGTTTTTAAGAGTCTGTACACTTGAAACTAATAACACTGTATGTTTATTATATATACTTCAATAAAAAATCATAATTAAAAAAGTCTTTTGAGGGGGCTGGGTAGCTCAGTCAGTTAAGTATCTACTTTCAGTTCAGGTCTTGGGATGGGGTCTTGGGATGGAGACCTGTACTGGCCTCCCACTCAGTTGGGAGTCTGCTACTCCCTCTTCCCTCTGCTCCTCCCCGCACGCATTCTTTCTCTCTCTGTCTCTCTCTCTCTCAAATAAATAAATAAAATATTTTAAAAAATAATTAAAACTCCTTTGGTTCATTTGTTTTATGAGATTCCACATACAAGTGAAAACAAAACAATAATAAGATATCAACTAATACCAGTCAAAATGGCTAGTATCAAAAAGATAAGAAATAACAAGTGTTGAGGAGGATGGGGAGAAAAAGGGAACCTTTGTGCATTGTTGGTGGTAATATAAATTGGTACAACCATTGTGGAAAGTAGTATAAAATTTCCTTAAAAAATTCAAAATAGAAATACCATATGATCCAGTAATTCAATACTAGGAATCTATTCAAAGAAAATGAAGACACACTAATTTGAAAAGATACATGCACCACAGTGTTTATTGTGGCATTATTTACAACAGCCAAGAAACAGAAGCAACTCAAGTGTCCATCCATAGATGAATGGATAAAGAAGATGTGGCACACACACACACACACACACACACACACACACACACACTATGGAATATGACTCAACCATAAAAAATGAAATCTTACCATTTGTGACAACATGATGGACCTAGAGGATATTATGCTAAGTGAAATAAATCAGATGAAGATAATTATGACTAAAGTTCCTCATAGCTATTTTTTAATCCAGGATCCAATTAATATTTAATTATTTAATTTAGTTGTCATATCCCTTTTGCATTTATTAATCTAGGATATTTACTCTATTTTTAGTTATTATTTTTCCAGTTTTTTATTACATTAACAGTTTCAAAGATATCAAGTCAGCTGGTTTATAGAAGTCCTTCAATTTGTATTTCTCTGTTTTCCTCATGGTTAGATTCAGGCTCAGCACTTTCATATTATGTAGATAATGCCTTTTTTCTTCTTAGTTGACATATCAGGACGCACATGATATCATTTTTATTCATTATGTATGATGTTGAACTGAATCATTTGATTAAGATGATGTCTATCTCCTTTCTTCAATGTGAAGAGAAATATATTATCTGTATAATTTTAAAATATTCTGTAAAATATTTGGATCTTTTTTACAATGAGGATATCAACATGACACTATGAATCAATGCATGTCTCCTATACTTAAGAAATAAGTAAATATACATACATATTATTTACAGCAATAGATGAAACATAGTAATACAGAGAACATTGAGAAAGATTGGCTAGGATCTTACATGGAAGAGTTCGAATCTTACTATAACCATTTTTTAAAAAATCTTTAGTAAAATGGTATGTCGAAGCATCAGGAATAAAGCAGTTATAGTATGGCATAGGGTAGTAAGAATATTTTACAATATTTGACATTAGGTAATAAAGTAAGTATGTGATAATTGCAGCTGATATGAGAAATCACATCAAAGGCTTGTCATTAAATTTTAGGGCTTACTGTGAGTAAACAGGAAGAAATAGTTACATAATTTGAAGTCTGGATAACCATCAACAAAGAACAAATTTTATATCAGTAGGAAGGAGATTTAAGAGGAAAATGGTTACTGCTCAGTTTTAGTTAAGTTGCATTAACAGGTAACCATATGCCATGTATACTGAAGATGTAAAACGTACGTGGTTACTCATAACTGGAACAAGAGAAGTGCAGAGCCATAAAAAGGATTTAAGTATAATTCAAATAGAAAAAAAAAAACTTTAGAACCATGGACCTTTGAAGCAAGAATGATAAAAAGAAGCACAGAGATTATAGCACTGGTCCCTGGGCACTAATCCTCAGTGATACACTGTTTTGGAAAGAATAGGAACAAATGGAAGCAAATGAGAAGAGGAAGAAACACTCAGACCAAAGAAATATCTAACTACACTGCAACACTACAGAGATGTAACAAAGGAAGTTAGGAATTTAACAGCTATGGGACTGACTGATCAACGCATTAAATAATGAAAAGAATTAAGAAAGACTAATTATGGAGAAGATTTAGACAAATAGGAGGTATTATTGAGTTCTGAAAACTCATTTCAGTAGTGAGAGGACAGGGAAAAAAAGCCAGACTCAGACATAATTAGGAGATAACTGGTAGTATGGAAAACAGGGTAGGTGGTAGGCAGTAGTGTTTACCCTGGAAAGAATTTTCAATTATTTTCAATTCTCTTTCAATTGTTCACATTAAAATTCTATGACCAGAAATTGAAATTGCTGAAGATATTCTTATAAATATATTTTATTTCACAAAGCTTTATGAATACACCTAGTCTAAAACAATCATGCAGAAAAAATTGATATGTCCATGTCCCCTGGATATAGATATTCAAGGGTCAGTCATGTTGCCCTTCATGCCTTCACTCAAAACTCTTTAGGCTGATTCTCCCTCTCCATTGCCCAATGAAGTCCAAATACCTTCATTTGCTACTCTGCCCTATGAATCTACTATGATTATCATATACGGTTATTAAGCCTTTCCCATAAAATTTTCAGACTGCAATTTTAGGGTAAAAAATTGGTTTTCAGGGAGGAAACACAAATTATTAATATATGCTCACAGAACATGAAATTTAGCTGGCCATCTTTATCTAGGTATGAATTAGGTTACTTCAAGTATAGCACATAATATAGGAATAATGAGGCTCTGCACTTCCCAAAAGCTTTCTACAAACTTTACCTCCACAGTTCTGAATTTTTCATGACCATTTTCTGTTCTTATATTTTTAAATGAGGTTTATTCCCAATTTATCCACTTTTCCTTATTGAAAAATTCTGAATAGCATTTGAAACTAGCATGTTTTCAATAATGAAAGCCTGTGAATATTGTCTTATAAATGGAAGACTACTGTCAGATTTTCTTCTCCATAACAGTGACAGAATATTTAACTCTTTAAAAAAAATCTGTGCTGGAAGGCAGAAATCTGTACTGAGGTTGTACAAAGAATTACTAAAAATGCAGCTGAAACACTGAAAAAGACTCCAAGATCTAATTAATTTAATCAGAAAGAAGAGTGGTGGGGCTATTTTCTCAAGATAAGAAATGGTGGGACAACATCCAAAAATGAAAGAAAGGAAGGAAAAGGAAAGAAGAAAAAAAGAAAAGGAAAGAAATACACAGCTTAGGCCTCTGATCACGTCACTTTCAGCCTTGTACTTATTGAACCTCTCTTTTACACTGGTGAGAGTGCAGGAATGTAGAAATGCAAGATACATTCTGGGCTTGAAATCTACATTCTGTGGGTTTAGAATTTAGTTCTGATAAGTGGCATAAACCAAGAAGCAAACATAGCTTTCTGGAACATCGTGCTGTTTGGCCTTTTAGGAATAATATTTGTCAGTGGTGTTAGAGTAATCTGTCATCCTGAATTTCTAGGTTCCAAGGGATGGGGACTACAGGTACAATTGTGATGGCCCTGAGGTTTGTCAGCCTTGATGATGGTCAGAGAAGGACAGGCACATTTTAGTCACCGGGGCATTGACAACTCTGTACATCACATATAGAAAGGTATTTTCATGACAGTACACGTGAAAGGGAGAGACTCAATTATAAAATGAAAGAAAGAATAACAAGAATATATACTTTCTGATTTTTGGAATCATCTAATCCTAAAATTAGCTCATAATTAAAACCACCATCAGCTTTAATTATTAATATGCTCAGTCACTAAGGTCCATGCATATTTCCCTTTGTTTTAAACATATTTCATTAAATTGCCTGGAAATTTCTTCCTGTTATTTAAGGATCTACAGTATAGGATATAAGCAGAGAGTAGAAATCATAGGTTGAAAGGATATTGGTTGGAAATATATTGATTAAAACTATGAATATTACTAAAGTGAAAATTCCAGGTGACTTTTTTTTAGATATCCATAACTTTGCTATTTTATCAGACACTGTTCATTTTAAATATATTTTTGCCTTTTCTGAATTTTTTGCAATCGACATTGATTTACTTTTTCATTTTTTGACAAACATTTGTCAAGCACTTATTGTTTGCCAAACACACTATAGATTAATCCTTGTCTTTACAGACACTTGTTAGAGATGACAAACATTGATTTATTAATCATATAAGTGTAAATGTGCAACTATAACAATTTCTGTGAAGATGAAGTTCACTGAAAACATATGCCTATTAAGAGTGGTCACGTAAAAATACCTTCAAATTAGAGAATCAATTTTAATTAATAAAATGTATTTATAAATTAAGAAAACATCACAAAAATACCTTGTAATAAAAGGGAGCTTGGTGAATAATTATGTTATTAGTGAAGAACTTTCCAGAATAGAGAGGGGGAAAAATTCAGAGATAAGCTGACAATATAGGTAAGATGATCTTAGAATACCATGTATAAGTTGTATTTTTATACTATGTTGTTATGCTTTTTGCTCTTCAAAATATGTACTACAAAGTCAGGATAAGTATTTTGTCCTCTTACATATTTGTCCTATATACAATTAAGTAACATGTATATACATAAACATGTCATCCCCCCTCCCACGCACACACACACACACACACACACACACACACACACACTCCTAAACTTTTAAGCAGCTTCTACAGATTATAATAGTACTCTAGGACTCTTTACTGCCAAAATGCATCACACTCAGGAATAAAGCTACAGAGAATAGAATTTGAAACCTCGATTTGGATTCAGCTTAACTTTTGCTTTAATAATACAATAGTGTGAAGACCTTTTAATAGTAAAAATACATTTGCCAATAAATTTGTCATTTTATTATAGTAAAAACAGAAGCTACTACAGATTCTATTCTTTATCTACAACCTCTATTCTTTATCTACAACCAAACATGTATATTATTGCCACCTCAATATCTGTAAGAGCCTCATAATAACTTTGAATTTTAAGACCTCTTTCAATAGCTAGATGCTTTCTCTTTTCTCTGTCTTCAAATCATGTAAACCTACTGAATACAAATTATTAGGAGATATACTGGATTGTAATCACTTATGTTCCAGTCAAATTTAAAGAGTTAAGTAATTTTGATCACTTAATACATTTTCAATAATTCATCTTCCTCCTTGTAAATGCATGTGTGGTATTTTATACACATGTTTAATATTTGGATTATAGCCATTTTGATTTCTCTCCCACCATCTCTATATCCCATAATTCTCCAAAACATATCTGATGTTATCTAGACTATGGAGCCCTTTCCAAATATTACAGTTGGAGATTAATTTGCTTCACTTTTAAACCTGATTACATTTTTTAAAAAAAGGTTTTACTTATTTATTCATGAGAGACACAGAGAGAGAGTCAGAGACATAGGTAGAGGGCAAAGCAGGCTCCATGCAGGGAGCCCAACGTGGGATTCGATCCCAGGACTCCAGGATCATGTCCTGGGCCAAAGGCAGGAGCTCAGCCACTGACCCACCCAGGCATCCAAAACCTGTTTACATTTTAATTTCTTTCATGGTACTTAATTACTGCATTTTATAATCTTTGTGTTTGCTGTTCATTCCTCATTAAAAGGTAAGTTTTTTTTTAATTGTCAAATCTAATATCAAACATCTCAATAGTGCTTTGTACTGAGCGTTGAATACACATTAACTGGCAGTGTCAAATGGTAGTCTAAAACCAAGTACAGAATATTCTGTATTGAGCCACTTCTTATTTCACAGAACAAAATTATTGGGCCAAAGGCAGGCTCCAAACCGCTGAGCCACCCAGGGATCCCAAAATTATAATATGGCATTAATGTATAACAGTATCCTTAGAGCATGGGATCTCATACAAACTGAAACTTTGAACAAGATTTAATAAAGAATAAAGAACTTCCAAGAACAGCTAAATAATTTGTGTGCAGGCAAACCAGCCTAACAGATGGTCTCAGTGAATCTTGCCTTCTGATTCTGTGTGTTAACTCTCTCATATTCAATAGGACAAACATGTAACAAATAAGATACTAGGGATATGACACAACATAACTCCTAATGGTAGGTCATAAAAAGGCACTATGGATTCCGCTTTGCTCTCTTTTGAGCTGTTTTCTCTAGGGAAAGCTAACCATTATACTATGGGAATAGTGAGCAGCCCATTGAGATTTCCATAAGGAGTGCAAGTGCTACCAAGTGCTAGCAAAACAACTGAAGCCCTCTTACCTACAGGCATGTGAGTGTACTATTTTAGAAGCAGATTTTCTGGCTTCAGTAAAGACTTTAGATGATTGTAGCCCCCATCAACATCCTGGCCAAGACTTATGAGAGATCTAGAGACAGACCCATCCAGCTAATCTACTTCTATATTCCTGATCCTCAAAACTGTGTGGGATGATAAATGTTTGTTGCTTTAAGAAGCTAAATTTTGGGGTAAATTGTTATACTGCCTTAGGTTAACTATTACAATAATGAATCAATAAATATAGCTAAATACTGAGTATTTATGATAGGCTAAGTGCTAAGGTAAGCACTTCCTTTGATTTTTATCATTAGTCCTTTACTAGAATCCTATCTGTGTTAATCATATTTTATAGATAAAAATTCTAGGTTCTTATAACTGTGCCTGAAAACACTGTTAAATAATGGAGCTAAAATCCAAACATGCTTAATTTTTGCTTTACCCCAACACTTGAGCTTCAAACTCTAGGTGTAAGGTATTTTTTGGAGGGGTAGTACATGATGAAACTACTGTAATGATGTGATCTCTAATTTAAATTTGAACTTCACTGGAAAGATAATAGAGTTATTCATGAGTATTTAGTAAAATGTTAAATCAAGATGAATATTGGAGTTCTATATAAATTCAGAAACATGAGAGATCAATATATATTGGAGATTATTATCAAAATTCCACCAGATAGAAGTTTTGCTGGCTCTTAATAGGTGGCATGTGGTAAGACAGGAAAGAATCCAGAATTGTATTCCACAAATAATTGTTTATTTTGATTTCCAGTATGATAATTGCTTATAAGAGAGAAAGATGATTTCACAGAGTGTATGCAAAAGTAGTGGAGATAATATAGCAAAAGGAATTTGAAGTAAGGGCATGGAAAGCAGTAAATAAGAGTTTTTTAGGATTTCATCATAAACTCATTATTTTTCTTTTAAAGATTTTATGTATTTATTTATGAGACACGAGAGAGGCAGAGACACAGATAGAGGGAAAAGCAGTCTCCCTGCAGGGATCTCAATGCAGGACTAGATCCTCAGAATCCCAGATTCACGCCCTGAGCCAAAGGCAGACGTTCAACAACTGAGCCAGCCAGGCATCCCTAAATAAATATAATCTTTAAAAAAAAAGAAAAAGAAAATCAAAACTGTAAGTGTCACAATTTCAGACAACTTATATTACAAAGTTGTAGTAATCAAAACAGTACAGTACTGGCACAACAACATAGATGGTAGAACAGAACAGACAACTCAGAAATATAGTCACAATTATATATGGTAAATTAGTTCTCAACAAAGCAGGAAAGGATATCCATGGGGGAAAAAATCTCTCCAAAAAATAGTGTAGGGAAAACTGGACAACTATATGCAAAAGAATGAAATTGGACCACTTTCTTATACCATACACAAAAGTAAATTCAAAATGAATTAAAGACCAAAATCTGATATGTGAATCTGTAAAAATCCTAGAAGAGAAAACAGGCAGTAACTTCTCTGACATTGGCTGTAACAACTTATTTGTAGATATGTCTCTGGATGGAAAGGAAACAAAAATAAAAATAAACTATTTGGACTATATCAAAACGCTTCTGCACAGCAAAGGAAATATCAACAAAACTAAAAGGCAACTTACAGAATGGAAGAAGATATTTGCAAATGATATATCTGAAAGAGGGCTAATATCTACAATATGTAAAGAATACACACCTAAAACATGAACATGAAGAATCCAATTGAAAATATATGAAAGATATGAATAGCCATTTTTCCAAAGAAGACATAAAGATGGCCAACAGACATATGAAAAGATGTTCATCACCACTTTCACAAAACCGCAATGAGATATCACCTCTTCTGTCAGAATGGCTAAAATCAACAACACAACAGATAGGTGTTGGCAAGGATGGGGAGAAAGAGGAACCGTCTTGGTGGGAATGCAAACTGGTGCAGCCACTGTGTGAAACAGTATGGAGGGTCTTCAAAAAGCTAAAAATAAAACCACTCTATGATCCAGTGTTACTACTGCATATTTCCCTAAAAGATACAAAAAATAATAATTCAAAGAAATACATGTACCTCTAAGTTTATAGCAGTTATTTACAACAAATTATGGAAGTAGCCCAACTGTTCATCAATTAATGAATGGATGAAGAAGATGTGGTGTATACAGACAAGGAATATTATTCAACCACAAAAAAGAATGAAATCTTGCCATTTGCAACAATATGAATAGGGCAAGAGAGTATAATGCTTAGTGAAGTAAGTCAGTCATAAAAGACAAATAACATACAATTTCACTTATATATGGAATTTAAGAAACAAAACAAATGAGCAAAGGGAAGAGAGAGAGAGAGAGAGTGAGAGAGAACAAGTAACTGACTCAACTACAGAGAACTGATTATTACTAGAGGGGAGATGGGTTAGTGGGATGGTTGAAATAGGTGATAGGAATTAGGAGCACAGGTGTGGTAATAAGCACCATGTGATTAAGCACACACACACACACACAAAGAAGCAAAACCAAATAAATAAAAACACAAAAGACTGTGGCTTCTGTGTTTATGTATGTCTCTCTCTCACTGACTCACTCTGGGGGATGCAACTACCATGTTGTAATTAGCCATTCAGTGAAGTCTTCATAGCTAGGAACTGATAGTTCTCTGCAGCAACCAGTGCACACCTAAGAACTGTCAAAAGCCAAACCTACAAGTTTGAAACTACTGAATCTTTTGAGGCCCACCAAGAGTGATTTGAGGGATCTTGAAATGCAACTTCCTCCAGTCTAGCTTTGCAATGACTATAACCTAAGACACATCTTGACTTCAGCCTTGTTAGAGACACTGAGTGAAAGGCCCCAGCTAAATCACACTTTGAGTCTTAATCCACAGACATATAAGGTGACAGATGTTTTAAATTGGGGAATAATTTGTTACACTGTACCTGATAAGTGTACACACATTGTATAATTTATCTACATTGAAATAACTTGTATTCTTTGTTACGGGTTTTGGTATTAGTGTCCTTTTTGCTTACTGCTTTACCATCACATATAGACAAACATGAAAAAAAAACTGACATTAAAAAATATATATATATGGATGTCTTTTATGAGAAAGTAAAGCTTGAGGGAAAAAAAGAGAGAGAGAGAGAGAAAGTGAGGCTTAAACAAAAATTGACTTGTTTGTTCAACAAACATCTGAGGGACTTAAACATGTTAATCACATGAGGTTTTTGGTGGAGACAGATATAAAATGCAGTTTACACTGTACCACTAGGGATTTATAGAAGGGACAGAGAGACAAACTACTGTTTAAACTTAGAACGAACTTTTTACTAAATAGAAGTACAAGCATGTGCTCTCAAGACACCAAGAATCTCTGAGTTGAGGTAAAAAATATATAAATTGTTATAGTATAAAGATACATTATATTAGAAAAGTGGCATAATGAAATATATGGTGAAGTGAACTTATAATCAAGATAAAGAGAAATGAGAGCCCCTAGATAAAATGAGGGCGAGGATACTGAAGAATGTTGAGACATAGCTGGCGTTATAACGATGTTCCTTTCTCCTACATGCTGAGTGTATTTTATTTATCCCAGAAGACAACTACTGGGAAAATGCTAAATAAAAACAGCATGGCCGAGGCTATAATTTTAGCTCTAAATAGAGTAAGCCCAAATTAAAGAGATATTTTTTTTAGGTGATAGCAAATATTTTACTAAAGATTATTATATGTAAAGAAAAGCTTTACCATCTTTATAATTGAAAGAGTTACCAGGAATTTCAATATGTGTGGGTTATCAGATGAACTATTTCAGAGAAAAGAAGTGAAAAAAATGCAGCAACATATTTTCTTATATCCAACACCTCTGTACATTAACTTGTAACATAAACGAGTAAAATAGAACCATGCAAAGACATCATTTTTTACTGCTTCCCTGTCATTCCTTTATATTAATACTCTGATTTTCCTAGGTAGGATTTTGATAAAGAATAAAATCATATAATTAAAATAATTTTTAAAATGCTCAGGCAAAAGTATAGTTATATTTTGCAACTATTGCTGGAGAAAAGCAATGTCATCAACACAACCATTTTCTGGATAATTTTAAGAGATCGAATATTGTCAAATGACCAAAAAAAATAGTAGAAGTGGTAAATCCAAACCCTCTAAATATACCAGATCACTTCTATAAAGAGGAGACTAGAAATAACTACAGCAACATAAAATATTATGAGCAGAGCAACAGATGGGGTCAAACAAAGATGACTTGAGTTGGGGAAGCCCAGGAGATAAGTAAGCCGGTCAATAATGAATTGAGAGAGGTGCCAACAAATTACAAGAGTTACTGGGGTTCAGCCAGGTGCTACTGGAGCCTATCAAAAACCAGTCCAGTGGAACCAGCACAACACTGCTTAAACTGGGATAAGCCTTTTGAAGTAAGCACCTTTCTCCACTGCTTAATCTGTTGTATCAGTTTACCTAGTCATAAAGGAGAACCACCCCTCTACAGTGGATAGTTTGCTTAAACAACTGGTGATTGACTATTGAGCATTTGAAAACAAAACCTTAACCCAGTGTGTTTTAATCTAGAATATAAGGAACTCTGGTGGTTAACAGATATATTGTTGGGTAAAGCAATTTCTAAGAATTTTTAAATTAGGGAATTTGCATTCCAATAATAATTTGAACATATCCTAAACAATCTGCATTGCTACATTATACATAAGTATTACTTTAATTGCATTGGTTCCATTTGCTTTTAGGTTTTATGATCTGCTTTGCCATAATTATTTAAAGGAAGGCTCTTAAAATATAATGTTATGTTCTCCACATTGATGTTCATACACCCTGGAAGTCTATCAACATAGTCTCAGAAATTTATAATTTCTCATGTTTGAGAAACTCTCAATTAGACACTAAAAGGAAATGTGAAAGAACCCTACTATATTTTAGGAGTAATCATTAAAAGCTGTCTGTGAGTTTGTTTTGTTAAAATATCCATAATCACCTCTGATAGAATCAAGAATTGCCAAATGTGAGGTTTCTCTATTAAGCTTGGAATAAAAGATGAACACACAGGAACAGTAAATCCCTTAGACACTTTTTGTATCCCAGCTTCCAAGCTTTTCTTCTATCTGAACAATTCATCCAGGTATTATTTATCAACCTACAAAAATGCCTCCTCTTCCGTGAAGTATACCCCAACAAAACTATTACTACAGAATAATAGTTTTCTCTTTTTAACTTAAAACAGCTATAACCCACGTTCTTTCGAAAATTATATCCTTGGTTTTCTGACCTAGAAATAAAACTAGTGATAATTTTTGTCCTCAAAAGCAACTCTTGAAGTAAGAGGGTGATTGCAAGTAGTTTATTTGGCAACGATACTATGAAACACAAAGAAGGGAAGGGGGCAGAGAGAGATACAATATATTAAAATGTCTGAAAAGTTACTATGATAAGAAACTAGGCCTTTATCACCCTGGGGGATTCTGAAGGGTAGCCTAGACCTATATGTAAAATATACCTCAGAGTCATTGCAACCAAAGTAAGAGAGCTGCAGTATCTTTCAGCTCCCCTTATATCATTAGTAGATAGCTACTTCTTGGGACAACTGCTCTCAAACATTTCAGATCTGTGCTGCTCAGAACAAACTTGCAGCCTCATGAGAAGATGAGCCCTAGAGCAGAGCCTCAGCTCATTACTAGAAGCAAACCTGGACATGTGAATGCCTAGAGTTTATGAATAAGGCAGGCAGTGCCTCTAGTACAATGACTCACATTGATAATAATACATAATAGGTTACTAACTAAAGCACTTGCCTAATGGTCATTGTCTATGTTTTGTCCCTCCACTAGATTGGAAGAGTCTTCCTGTGAATTCATGACACTGACTTTGGAAATATAATAGTAGTGCTATATACACAATAACATGGGGATTTCTTTTTTTTTTTTTAATTTTTTTTTATTTATTTATGATAGTCACAGAGAGAGAGAGAGAGAGAGAGAGAGGCAGAGACACAGGCAGAGGGAGAAGCAGGCTCCATGCACCGGGAGCCAGACGTGGGATTCGATCCTGGGTCTCCAGGATCGCGCCCTGAGCCAAAGGCAGGTGCCAAACCGCTGCGCCACCCAGGGATCCCAACATGGGGATTTCTTAAAAAAAAAAACATTAGTAAAACAAAACAAAACAAAACAAAACAAAATGTAACATATTGTTATTTCATTAAAAATTCTTCCACATGAGGAGGTGGCAGGATGGCAGACGAGTACGGGTCCTCGTTTCGTCTGGTCCTCTTAATTAGCTAAATAATTTTGAAATCATCCTAAACACCAACCCGAAATGTAAGAATAGCTGAAACTATACAAATGAAAAAGTGACCATTTGCAAGGTAGGAGTGTGGGGAAGAGAAACGCAGGGGAAATATGGGAAGATAAACTTTGGGGGAAGGAAACCTGTGTAAGTTGGCTACTGGGAAGTGATACAGCCCTAGAGCTCAAAATTAGGCCTTTTAAAAATCTGCTTCTGCGAGAAACTTCCCTACTGGAAAGGTGCTCAGTGGTGATGCAGGGCACAATCCCAAGTGGGACAGGGACCTCAAGATCCCTGGAGGCACAGAAAGAATGGGAATGCCCAGGCTAGCAGAGTTCTCAAGCACTGGAGCAGGGAAATTGGTTTAGGTCAGTGAGCCTGGGTCAGAACCAGCAGTGATCTTCATCATAAACCACGAATCGAGACCCAATCGTGTGGCCACTATCTGTGTTGGGAATCTGCAAAGGACTGGAATGCAGGAACCCCGTGCCTTGCCTGGGGAAAGGCAGAGTGGGTGCACACTCAAGGAGACAAACAGTCTCTGTGCCAGGGCTTTGTAAAGGACAGAAATGGGGCCATTTTCTGCACCCTCCAGAAGGGCGAGGGGTTGTGTGCATGATCCAGTGAAAGCTCTCTCTGCTGGGGCCTTGCAAATTGTACAAATCAATGTCTCTCTGCCCTCCCCCAGGAGGATCAGAGTGGATGGGCAGCACAGCAGTCTGCAGAGTGTGGCCCACACCCCAATCCTTCTGCAATGGGCTAGAGATAAGGGTGTGGCCGTTTTTATTGTCACCCTCTAAAGAGGTGGGAAGCCTTCAGGGAACAAAATCCACACTGAGGAAAATAGCTTACACTGAGCCCAGCCCCCTGGCAAGGGGCGGTGCACTCTGCCCAGGTATAGACACCCCAGAAGCAATGCAGCAGGCCCCTTCCCCCAGAAGACTAGTTAGAAGAACAGGTGAAAAGCAAGTTTACCAAGTACACAGAACTGCAAAACTCCAGCACTAGGAGGAAATGGTATACAGAACTCGAGGTTTTTTTCTTATGATTCATGTATCATTAGATTTGAAATATTCAGAGCATTTTCTCATGTGCATGTTGGCCATGTCCATGTCTTCCTCTGTGAGATTTCTCTTCATGTCTTTTGCCCATTTCATGATTGGATTGTTTGTTTCTTTGGTGTTGAGTTTAATAAGTTCTTTATAGATTTTGGAAACTAGCCCTTTATCTGATATGTCATTTGCAAATATCTTCTCCCATTCTGTAGGTTGTCTTTTAGTTTTGTTGACTGTATCCTTTGCTGTGCAAAAGCTTCTTATCTTGATGAAGTCCCAATAGTTCATTTTTGCTTTTGTTTCTTTTGCCTTCGTGGATGTATCTTGCAAGAAGTTACTGTGGCCAAGTTCAAAAAGGGTGTTGCCTGTGTTCTCCTCTAGGATTTTGATGGAATCTTGTCTCACATTTAGATCTCTCATCCATTTTGAGTTTATCTTTGTGTATGGTGAAAGAGAGTGGTCCAGTTTCATTCTTCTGCATGTGGATGTCCAATTTTCCCAGCACCATTTATTGAAGAGACTGTC
The DNA here is from genome assembly GCF_018345385.1 of Vulpes lagopus. Classification (NCBI taxonomy): domain Eukaryota; kingdom Metazoa; phylum Chordata; class Mammalia; order Carnivora; family Canidae; genus Vulpes; species Vulpes lagopus. The sequence goes on along the minus strand of NC_054828.1, from coordinate 92,361,773 downwards.
TTTCTTCCAATGGATAGTCTTTCCTCCTTTATCGAATATTAGATGGCCGTACATTTCAGGGTCCACTTCTGGGTTCTCTATTCTGTTCCATTGATCTATGTGTCTGTTTTTGTGCCAGTACCACACTGTCTTGATGACCACAGCTTTGTAGTACAACCTGAAATCTGGCATTGTGATGCCCCCAGCTAAGGTTTTCTTTTTTAAAATTCCCCCGGCTATTCGGGGTCTTTTCTGATTCCACACAAATCTTAAAATAATTTGTTCTAACTCTCTGAAGAAAGTCCATGGTATTTTGATAGGGATTGCATTAAACGTATAAATTGCCCTGGGTAACATTGACATTTTTACAATATTAATTCTGCCAATCCATGAGCATGGAATATTTTTCCATCTCTTTGTGTCTTCCTCAATTTCTTTCAGAAGTGTTCTATAGTTTTTAGGGTATAGATCTTTTACCTCTTTGGTGCAGCCACTCTGGAAAACTGTGTGGAGGTTCCTCAAAGAGTTAAAAATAGACCTGCCCTACGACCCAGCAATTGCACTGTTGGGGATTTACCCCAAAGATTCAGATGCAATGAAACGTCGGGACACCTGCACCCCAATGTTTCTATCAGCAATGGCCACAATAGCCAAACTGTGGAAGGAGCCTCGGTGTCCATCGAAAGATGAATGGATAAAGAAGATGTGGTTTATGTATACAATGGAATATTACTCAGCAATTAGAAACGACAAATACCCACCATTTGCTTCAACGTGGATGGAACTGGAGGGTATTATGCTGAGTGAAATAAGTCAATCGGAGAAGGACAAACAGTGTATGTTCTCATTCATTTGGGGAATATGAATAATAGTGAAAGGGAATATAAAGGAAGGGAAAAGAAATGTTGGGAAATATCAGGAAGGGAGACAGAACATAAAGACTCCTAACTCGGGGAAACGAACTAGGGGTGGTGGAAGGGGAGGAGGGCGGGTGTTGGAGGGGAATGGGTGACGGGCACTGAGGTGGACACTTGACGGGATGAGCACTGGGTGTTTTTCTGTATGTTGGTAAATTAAACACCAATAAAAGTTAATTAAAAAAAAAAAAAGATTTGAAATATTCTAATTTTTTCCCATTTTAACTAGTTTCTTACTTTATCAACTCTGCTTTTAAGCCTTTTTTGTTTTCAACTTCCATTTTTACAATTACATGTAAATTACATCTTATAGATGTATTTTTCATTTCTGGCTTTCTTTCACTATATTTAATTTTATTTTTGTATATCCATACATTTTTTTTTAATTTTGGAATTTAGTATCTAATAACACACAGACCAAAATACATGAAGGACCAAGTGGATCACCCTGTTTTGTCTACTCTGTGGGATTATATTTTCTCTCCCTGCCTCTTTGCCCTTTTCTTTGGTGGTGGTGGGGGGGTTGTTTTGCTTTTCTTTTTCCCTGACTTTTTCTTTTCTTTTCTGTTTTCTGACATCTTCAGATTTGTCAAGTGTGTATTTTGCTTGGATCATAGTTGATACTTTTGATTATGTTCACTTGTTCAGCCATTCTTTGCTGGACAAAATGACTAGAAAGAAGAATTCACAACAAAAGAAAGAACCAGATGTAATATTCTCTGCCACAGATTGAATGGATATGGATTTAAGTAAAATGTCAGAGACGGAATTCAGGATAGCAATTATACAGTTATTAGCTGGGCTTGAAAAGAGCATAAAAGACTCTAGAGAATCTCTTAGTATAGAAATGAGATCTAATCAGGACAAAATTAAAAATACTCCGAGTTGCAGTCTAAACTGGTTGCTCTAACAGCTTGGGTAAAAGAAGCAGAAGAGAGAGTAAGTGACATAGACAAGTTGATGGAAAGGAAGTAAGCTGAGAAAAAGAGAGGAAAACAACTAATAGCCCCGGAGGAGAGGGTCTGGGCAATAAGTGATGACAGGTAAAAAAGAAAAAAAAAAAAAGAATTATTGAAATTCCTGGGAAGGGGGGAAGGGGCAGAAAGTTTATTTGAGCAAATCATAGCTGACAACTTCTCTAACTGGGGGAAGGAAACAGGCATTCATATCCAAGAGGCAGAGAAGACCCCTCCCAAAATCAATAAAAATAGATCAACACCCTAACCTATAATAGTGAAACTTGCAAATTTCAGAGATAAAGAGAAAATTCTGAAAGCAGCTTGAGGAAAGACATTCTTAACATATAAAGGAAGAAATACCAGATTAACACTAGACCAATCCACAGAGACCTGGCAGGCCAGAAAGGGCTGGCATGATATATTCAGAGTACTAAATGAGAAAAATGTGCAGCCAAGAATACTTTATCCAACAAGGATGTCATTCAGAATGGAAGGAGAGATAAAGAGTTTCCAGGACAGATAGGAACTGAAAGAATATGTGACTACTAAGCCATATTTGTAGGAAATATTGAGAAGGATCTTGTAAGTGAAATGAAGAGGGAACTCAAGAGTTAACATAAGTCAGAAAGAAACAGAGATGATCTGTACAAACAAGGACTGTACAGGTAATAAAATAGCACTAAATTTTTATCTTTCATTAGTTTCTCTGAATGTGAATGGACTAAATGCTCCAATCAAAAGACACAGATTGGATTAAAAAAAAAAGTGGGCCTATCCATATGCTATCTACAAGAGACTCATCTTAGACCTAAAGACACCTTTAAACTGAAGAGGAGGAGGGTGTAGAGAACCATTTATCATTCAAATTAACCAAAGAAGAAAGCTGGGGTAGCAATCCTCATCTCAGATAAATTAGATTCTAAACCAAAAACTGTACTAAGATATGAAGAAGGGCACTATTCATACATAAAGGGTCTACCTAACAAGATGATCTAACAATTATAAATATTTATGTTCCTAATTTGGGAGCAGCCAATTATATCAACCAATTAACAACCAAAATAAAGAAACAGATAATAATACATTAATAGTATGAGACTTCAACACCCCACTCACAGTAATGAACAAATCATCTAAGCAAATCACCAATGAAACAAGGGCTTTGAATGACACAATGAACCAGATGGACTTCACAGATATATACAGAACATTGCATCCTAATACAACAGAATACGCATTCTTCTCAATTGCACACATAACTTTTCTCCAGAATAGACCATATACTGGGTCACAAATCAACCAACACCAAAAGACTGGGATCATCCTCTGGATATTTTCAGAACACAATAGTTTGAAACTTGAACTTAATCACAAGAGGAAAGTTGAAAGGAACTCAACCACTTGGTGGTTAAAGAGCATTCTACTAAGAATGAATGGGTCAACCAGAAAATTAAGAAGAATTTAGAAGATTTGTGCAAACTAACAAAAATGAAAGCACAATTGTTTGAAACCATTGGAATACAGCAAAGGTCATCCTAAGAGGGAAGCATACTTCAATACAGGCCTCTCAAAAAATTAGAGAAATCTCAGATACTCTATAGCCAACCTTATACGTAAAGGAGCTGGGGAAAAAGCAGCAAACAAAGCCTAAACCAAGCAGGAGAAGATAAATAATAAAAACTAGAGCAGAAATCAATGAAATAGAAACCAGAAAAAAAGTAGGACAGATTAACAAACATAGGAACTGGTTCTTTGAAAGAATTAAGATAGATAAACTCCTAGCCAGATTTATCAAAAAGAAAAGAGAAAGGATTCAAATTAATAAAATTATGAATGAAAGAGGAGAGATCACGACCAACGTCAACGAAATACAAATGATTTTAAGAACATATTATGAGCAACCATATGCCAACAAATTAGGTAATTTGGAAGACAGGGATGCATTCCTGGAAACCACCAAAACTGAAACAGGAAGAAGTAGAAAACCTAAACAGACCAACAACCAGCAAAGAAATTGAAGCAGTAATCAAAAACCTCCTAAGAAACAAGAGTCAAGGGCCAGATGGCTTCCCAGGGGAATTCTACCAAATATTTGCTATTCAACTGAAGCTGTTTCAAAATACAGAAATAAAAAAAAAGTTCCAAACTCGTTCTATGAGACCAGAATTTCCTTGATCCCAAAACCAAAGACCCATCAAAAAGAATTACAGACCAATATCCTTAATAAACACAGAGGTCAAAATACTCACCAAGATACTAGCCAATAGGATCCAACAGTACATGAAAAGGATTATTCAAAAAATAATAAAATAAAATGATTACCCACTATGACCAAGTGGGATTTATGCCTGGGATGCAAGGGTGGTTCAACATTTATAAATCAATCAATATGATATATCACATTAATAAAAGAAAAGACATGAACCATATGATCCTCTCAATTGATACAGAAAAAGCATTTGACAAAATACAGCATCCTTTGGTTAAAACTCTTCAAAGTGTAAGGATAGAGAGAATGTATCTCAATATCAAAAAAAGCCATCTAAAAAAACCCCCTAAATATAATTCTCAATGGGGAAGAACTGAGAACTTTTCCTCTAAGGTTAGGAACATGACAGGGATACCCACTCTCACCACTGTTGTTCAACATAGTTTTAGAAGTTATAGCCTCAGGGGATCCCTGGTGGCTCAGGGGTTCAGCACCTGCCTTTAGTCCAGGGTGTGATCCTGGAGTCCCAGGATTGAGCCCTGCATCAGGTTCCAGCATTGAGCCTGCTTCTCCCTCTGCCTGTGTCTCTGCCTCTCTCTCTAGATATAGATATAGATAGATATAGATATAGATAGATATAGATATATCTATCATGAATAAATAAAATCTTTTAAAAAAAGAAGTTATAGCCTCAGCAATGAGAACAAAAAAAGAAATAAAAGGCATTCAAACTGACAAAAAATAAGTCAAATTCTTACTCTTCACAGATGACATGATATTGTATGTGGAAAATTCAAAGGATTCCACCCTAAAATTGCTAGAACTCATACAGCAATTCGGCAATATGGCAGGATACAAAATCAATGCACAGAAATCAGTTGTATTTCTATACACTATCAATGAGACTGAAGAATGAGTAAGGAATTAGTCCCATTTAGAATTGCACCAAAAACCATAAGATACCTAGGAATAAACCTAACCAAAGAGGTAAAGGATCTGTACTCTAAAACTACAGAACACTTCTGAAGAAATTGAAGGTGACACAAAGAGATGTAAAAACATTCCATGCTCATGGATTGTTAGAATAAATATTGTGAAAATGTCTATGCTACCCAGAGCTATCTACATATTCAATGCAATGCAATCTCTATCGAAATAACATGGTCTTTCTTTGTAGAGTTGAAACAAATAATCATAAGATTTGTATAGAAACAGAAAAGATCCAGAATAGCCAGAGAAAAGTTGAAAAAAAAAAAAAAAAGACCTGGGGGCATCACAATGCCTGACTTCAAGCTATATTACAAAGCTATGAACATAAAGACACCAGAGTACTGGCACAACAACAGACACATTGATCAATGGAACAAAATAGAGAACCCAGACATAAACCCTCAACAGGGTGGTCAACTAATCTTCAAGAAACCAGGAAAGAATATGCAATGATAAAAAAAAAAAACAGTCTATAAATGTTGTTGGGAAAATTGGACAGTTACACACAGTAGAATGGAACTAGAGTATTCTCTTACACCATACATAAAGGTAAACTCAAAATGGATGAAAAACCTAAATGTGAGACAGGAATCCATCAAAATCCTAGAGGAGAACACAGCCAAAAACCTCTTTGACCTGGCTGCAGCAACTTCTTGCAAGACATGTCTCTAAAGACAAGGGAAACAGAAGAAAAGAAAAAAATGAACTACTGGGATTTCATCAAGATGAAAAGCTTCTGCTTAGCAAAAGAAACAGTCAACAAAACTAAAAGGCAACCTAAAGAATGGGAGAAGATATTTGCAAATGACATATCAGATAAAGGACTACTGTCCAAGATCTATAAAGAGATTATCAAACTCAACACCCAAAAACAAACAATCCAGTCAAGAAATGGGCAGAAGACATGAACAGACATTTCTCCAAAGAAGACATACAAATGTATGTCTCACCAACAAATGTATGTCTCACCAACAAATGTTGGTGAGGATGTGAGAAAGGGAAACCCTCTGGCACTGTTGGTGGGAATGCAAGCTGGTGCAGCCACTCTGGAAAACAGCGTTGAGGTTCCTCAAGTAATTAAAGATAGAGCTACCTTATGAACCAGCAATTGCACTACTGGGTATTCACCCTAAAGATACAAATGTAGTGAAACATAAAGGCACCTGCACCCCAAAGTCCACAAATCCAAACTGTGGAAGGAGCCTTGATGTCCTTGGACAGATGAGTGGATAAAGAAGATGTGGTGTATATATATCCAATGAAATATTACTCACCCATCGAAAGGATGAATTACCTTTACATAAACATGGATCGAACTAGAGGGTATTATGCTAAGTGAAATAAGTCAATCAGTGAAAGACTATTATCATATAGTTTCACTCATATGCAGAATATAAGAAATAGTGCAAAGGACCATAAGGGAAGGAGAAGAAACTGAATGAGGAAGAATCAGAGAGAAAGATAAACCATGAGAGACTCTTAACTCTAGGAAACAAACTAAGGGTTGCTGAAGGGGAAATGGGTCGGGGGATGGGGTAACTGGGTGACGGGCATTTAGGAAGGCACATGATGTGATGAGGACTGGGTGTTATATTCAAGTGATGAATTATTGAAAATAACATCTGAAACTAATGATGTACTATGTGTTGACAAATTAAATTTAAATTTAAAAAATTCTTACGTGTGATACCTACTTTAGAAGACCACTCAGAAACTAAAAGATACACCTTAAATTCAACAGAATATTTTCCCAAGAAGTTTATATATATGTAAATTCAATAGAATATTTTCCCAAGAAGTTTATATATATGTAAAGAAAACCTAATATGAAATAATGTAGTCATTGCATTCTAAACTAACTTATAAGATTTATCCAACCAGATCCACCCAGAGTCAAACAATAAGAGAGAAACAAAGTAATATAATTGTCAATAACAGTAGAGAGGGATTAAGAACAACACAGTATTGGGCTAAGGAATTGACATCACTTTAACTCAAATTCACAGGAACAAATGAAGAAAAATAAAAACTGCTACTAAGAAGGTTAATATAAGAAATCTATTAAATATATATTTTGCTTCTCCTGGCTTTGTTAAGAGATCTAAAATTATGTAAATAATAAATAATAAATACACATGATAAAGTGATGCTTATAACAATGTATGCTTATATATACACACACAGGTATAATATAATACATAAAACAAAGATTCCACAAAAGAAGAGAGTGAATAATCCTATATAGGAGTATCATTTCTTTTTCTCAGTAGAATTAGTATAAATCTGAAGGAGATTCTAAAATGTATACAGTAAGCCCTAGAACAGTCACTAATAATCTAAATATATATTATACATAGTATAAGATTATAAAATTAAAATGTTCATTAGAAAATATCCACTTAATAGAAAATACTGTACTAAAGATAAATAGAAAACAAAATAGGATGCATACAGAAAACAAAAAGCAAAACGGCAAATATAAACCCAATTATGTCAATAATAGCATTGGATATGAATGAATTTAAGACCCCAAAGTCTGTGTGACTTACTGTATGACTAAACAACAGCAATGAAAAAAGATCACAATACATGCTGTCTGTAGGACACATATTTTAGATTAGAAGATACAGATATATTCAAATAAAAAGACAGAGAAAAGATGCAACAGCAACCCTAATTTCCTATGGAGTGGCATATAACAACAGAAAAATAGATTTCAAAGCAAAAATATGTTACTAGAGAAAAATAGTCATGCTTTATAATAAGGAAATAGTCACTCTATCAGGAAAATATAATAATCATAAAGATATATGAAGTTACAAACGAGCACCTAAATACATGAAGGCATAAATAGACAATTCAACAATAATAGTTACAAGCTTAAATACATAACTTTGAGCAATGAATAGAAAAATAAGGCAAAAGATCAACAAAGAAACAGAAGATGTGACAGCCATATAAACCAACTGGAACTAGGAGATATCTCTGAAAACTGCAAGCAACAAAAGCAGAATATAAATTTTTCACAACTGCACATAGATCATTTTTCAGAATAGAACATTAGTAAAACACAAAGCAAGGGATATTTCTGAACACAGTGGAATGATACTAAAAATCAATAATAAAAAAAAAATAAAATAAAAATCAATAATAAAAATAATTTGGAAAATTCAAAACTGTATCAATATAAAAGAACACAGTCTTAAATAACCTAGGGATAAAAAATATCACAAAGAATAAGAAAATGTTTATAATCAAAAGAATATGAAAATACAATATACTAAAATTTATGGGAAGCAACAAAAGCAATGCTTATATGAAAATTTATAGCTGTGAACACTTACATTAATAAAAACCTCAAATCAATAACCCTTCATATTAAGAAACTAGAAAAGAGCAAACTAAACATAAATACACAGGAAAACAAATAATATGGAGTAGAGAAAAACACATAATAGGGAAAAGAAGAACAATGGACAAAATACAACTCAAAATTGGTTCTTTAGAAAATCGCTAAAATTTACACATTTTTAGCTAAATTGACCAAGAAAGTTAGAAAAAAAGGTTAAAATGGCAAAAAACAGTAGTGAAATAAAGAATATTCTCCTGACCTTACAGAAATACATATAGAATGAACAATTAAACAACTAAGACAAAAAGGACAAATTGACAGAACACAAAACACTAAAACTCAAATACAAAATCTGAAGCTCTGCAAAAACTAAAGTGATAGAACTTAAAACAAAAGAAAGAAAATACTACTAACAACAAAAACAGTGCACAGAAAGAAAAGCCTGGAACATATGGCCTCACCAATGAATTCAACTGAACATTTAATGAACAAATACGAACAATTATCCACAAACACTTCCAAATAGTAGAAAAAGGAGGGACTGTGAAAGCAATATGAAAGATATCACTAAAAAAGAAAACCATAAAAAAAAGAAAAAAAAAGAAAACCATAAACCAGTATCTCTTATGAATATATGAATGAAAAAAATACAAAAAAAAAATGTTGGTGAGCTAAATCCAGAAACATTAAAAAAAAAAATACTATCTACCATGACCAGTAGACCATGATTTAACCCAGGAAGCAAGGTTGGTTTAACATCCAGAAATCAGTTACTACAACACACCATATCAATAGAGAGAAAGAGAAAAAAAATGACCATCTTCATAGATGCAGGAAAAGTATTTTATAAAATTCAATACCCTTTTGTGATTAAAAAAAAACCTCAACAAACATATATAAAGGACATCTATGAAAAACCACCATTATGAGTATACTTAATAGTGAATGACTTGGCAATGATGTATTCATATTCTCAAATAAGACGTTTTAGTCAAAGCTTTGGTAATATCCAATAGGCTTTATCTTTGTTTCCTAAGCAGATTACATTAAAGGTAATGGGAAACCTTTTATGATCTTTTGATAAGAACAGACCAGTCTAAGAAACTTTGTGATTTTAACAAAAAAATTAGACACTTGTATCAGTACATTACTGAGCTCATGTCAAGCAACCTTATAAATAAATTTATTCAATTTTAACCAGATTTGAGTTTGTGATAGAAAATTTCTTGTCCACAAACCTGCAAATTTCTATAACCATTTAGATTTTGTCTTACTCTTTTTCCTTTCTTACTAGAATGACTGGTCATTTTATTTCAGACATTACTCTGTTTTTCCTTAATAAAAAAATATACCCTATATTTCTTACATATTCTTTATTAAAAAATACATCCCATTTTCTTCTAATTATTTGTATATAAAATTATTTTCTTTTGCTTGTATTGTTTTTAGTTTTATGTTTTACATATGGATTACAAATTATAACTGCTAGTAACCTTTGCTTCCCAGGGAAAAATAGGAAGCAGGCAATTGAGAATCATCATATAATCTTATAAGATTAGCAAATTTATATTATACAATTATAAAAACATGCTTTTTAGAGACATTGTTTTTTATAGTACAATTTTAATATGGCTAAAACATACTTATTAAAAGACTCAAATATCTTTTGTCTCTTTAAAATTTGAGCCAAAATATCTAAAAATACTTATACCAATCAAAGAATGCCTTCCATTATTTCTGAGACATTTCAGATCCTCTCTTTTCAAAAGTGTGCCTTAAAGTGGAAGGTTATTTATGTTAAAGTTTCCCTAAGATGACAACTACAATTCCAAATTATTCAAAGGTTCACCCATTTCCCAAAAAGACACAAGATTCTATTCCACAATGGGTATACATATAGGAAGCAAAAAGTTTTTCAGGGAGGTGGAGAAAGAGTTTAGACCACGTGGAACTCACCTTTGCCTTAGATTCTCTAAAACATCTTAACTCTGAGGGGTCCTGTTTCTTAACAGCTATTCCTTAACACATGGAATCACAGATTTTTTCCCTTTTGAACAAAATTGAATGACCCACCGAGATGCCTCAACAAACAAAATACCAGTACTCACAATAAAGTCAGAGAGCTCCAAACACAGACAGCAGAACTAGAATCCAAGGCTTACTTACCTGTGAACTCCATGGTGTTCTCTGTTGTGAGAAAACTATGAGCTCAATGGATAAAATGGATACTACATTTGGTTTGCTCACCATCCTCAGAGTCGTGAAAAAGTCTCAGTGGGATCCCAGTTGTGATGTCAAAACTTCAAAAATCCAGAAATAGCAAAATTAAAATCACTAATCAATAAATAGTATTTAGTAAGAGGTTTTTTTTTTTTTTGTAACTATAGCAGTATGGGAACTAGGAATAGTCAAATTCAAAAACTGTTCTCATTTTTTTTTTATTGGAGTTCAATTTGCCAACATATAGCATAATACCCAGTGCTCATCCCTCCAAGTGTCCCTCTCAGTGCCCATCACCCAGTCACCCCAACCCCCTGCTCACCTCCCCTACCACTACCCCTTGTTCATTTCCCAGAGTTAGGTGTCTCTCATGTTTTGTCACCCTCACTGATATTTTCACTCATTTTCTCTCCTTTCCCTTTATTCCTTTCCACTAATTTTTATATTCCCCAAATGAATGAGACCATATAATGCTTGTCCTTTTCCGATTGACTTATTTCACTCAGCATAATAGCCTCCAGTTCCATCCATATCGAAGCAAATAGTGGGTATTTGTCGTTTCTAATGGCTGAGTAATATTCCATTGTATACATAGACCAGATCTTCTTTATCCATCCATCTTTCGATGGACACTGAGGCTCCTTCCACAGTTTGGTTATTGTGGACATTGCTGCTAGAAACATCGGGGTGCAGGTGTCCTTCCGTTTCACTGCATCTGTATCTTTGGGGTAAATCCCCAGCAGTGCAATTGCTAGGTCGTAGGGCAGATCTTTTTTTAACTCTTTGAGGAACCTCCACACAGTTTTCCAGAGTGGCTGCACCAGTTCACATTCCCACCAACAGTGCAAGAGGGTTCCCCTTTCTCCACATCCTCTCCAACATTTGTGGTTTCCTGCCTTGTTAGTTTTCACCATTCTCACTGCTGTGAGGTGGTATCTCATTGTGGTTTTGATTTGTATTTCCCTGATGGCCAGTGATGCGGAACATTTTCTCATGTGCTTGTTGGCCATGTCTCTGTCTTCCGCTGTGAGATTTCTGTTCATGTCTTTTGCCCATTTCATGATTGGATTGTTTGTTTCTTTGCTGTTGAGTTTAAGAAGTTCTTTACAGATCTTGATACTAGTCCTTTATCTGATACGTCATTTGCAAATATCTTCTCCCATTTTGTAGGTTGTCTTTTAGTTTTGTTGACTGTTTCTTTTGCTGTGCAGAAGCTTCTTATCTTGATTAAGTCCCAATAATTCATTTTTGCTTTTTTTTCTTGCCTTCATAGATGTAGACTCTCCACTGGAAAAAAGACAGTCTGTTCAATAAATGGTGCTGGGAAAATTGGACATCCACATGCAGAAGAATGAAACTAGACCACTCTCTTACACCATATGCAAAGATAAACACAAAATGGATGAAAGATCTAAATGTGAGACAAGATTCCATCAAAATCCTAGAGGAGAACACAGGCAACACCCTTTTCGAACTTGGCAACTGTTCTGATTTTTAAGGGCAAGACCATACAGGATGGATTATAAAGCTAAAATGAGGAAATTTCTCAACCTCTACAATGACTGGTTATTACAATGGGGGTTTCCAGAATAAAGAACATGGTTGAAATGATTATCTTATATCACTTTTGGAAGATGACTTAAGTCTCATAATTATCAGAGACATTACAAGGAGCAATCCAAGTTAAGTTTCTCTTGTTTTGCAGAATATGCAAAATTATGGTTCATTTTTTGACTTACATAGTTTTGTCTACTTAGAGAATTTTAAAATCTAGTCTCTGTTTTGTATATCAGTTTAATAGCACCTTGGGCTCCCCATATTGGACACTGCTCTTGACAAACTCTTTAAAATTAAAAAGTTTGGGGGATCCCTGGGTGGCGCAGCGGTTTAGCGCCTGCCTTTGGCCCAGGGTGCAATCCTGGAAACCCGGGGTCGAATCCCACATCGGGCTCCCGGTGCATGGAGCCTGCTTCTCCCTCTGCCTGTGTCACTGCCTCTCTCTCTCTCTCTGATGACTATCATAAATAAATAAATTAATTAAAAAAAAATAAAAAAAAATAAAATTAAATTAAATTAAATTAAAAAGTTTGTTCCTTTTTCATGGACACTCTCAAGAAAGAGCAAAGCACTTTATCAGATTACTGCACTTCGAACAGAGGAGAATAAAAAGAAACAAATGAATACAAACATACACACACACAGGGACTCACACTCAATGCACATTCTTGGGGTCATTTGCCCTCCTAGCAGCTTCGAAGGGTCTGGAATCCATATCAGATTATCAGTGCCTATTCCTGGAGGCTTTCCCATGAAGGAAAATTGTAAGGCAACAGTTTGTGTTTCCAGTCCAACTGCCAGAACCCTGTGATGGGAGAGCTGCCCCATCACCCAAGTCCCTGCATCAGATGTTCTCTCCTTGAAACACTATGAAGGACATCAGCAGCCCAGGGCCAGGGTTCAGGCTGGGTGGGGTGCATTTCCTAGAAAGTCAAACTGGGCACAGTTGGAGCCACTAAGCGCTATGTGACTTTAAGGATGTGGGTGGAGTAAGTGGGGGACAAAGGAAGCATGAATTGGCATTTGCTGAATTTTAGGGGTGGCTCACATAATCAGTTGAATCAACAGCAGTCTAGCGCTGCAGATACAACCACTTCCCAGAGAAAACTCCATACCGTGGGATCACGGATGCTTTACGAGTGCTGGCATGACAAATAGCAAGATACCTGGTGTCAGAGGCCTCTGTTTCCAGACTCTCCCTAAGCGGTTATCCTCAAGCCACCTATCATGCAAAACCCAATCCCCTTAGATGCCTAGCTTACCCCATTCACAGTCACAGTGCAGCGGTGCCTTGTTCCAGAGCCCCAGCAAGTGACTGTCCAAAAGGCCATGCCACCCTAGGCCAGAAGCAGGGAGTCTATTGCACATGCCTAGGCTATAGGGCTGTAGGCTTGGGGTAACAAGACGGACTTCTTGTGTCTTGCACTGTTGACTGCCAGAGAAATTTGGCAAAGAAGTAAAATAAAAGATGCTCAGATTGGAAAGCGATCTGGATCTCTATTCATATGTAGGAGACCTGATCTTGTCTACAGAAAAGCCTAATGAATCTCTCATAAACCTAGTAGAATTAGTAAACAAGTTCAATAAGTTTGCAGGCTCTGATATCAATATATTTAAATCAATTTTATTTCTATACACTTGCAGTGAACAATGTGTTAAAACAATTTCATTTAAAATAGCATCAAAAACAATACAATTATTAGGAATAAATTTAACAAAAGATATGCAAAGCTTGTACCCTAGAAACTACAAACCACTATTTAAATAAATAAGAGCAAAACAAATGGAAATATATCCCATATTATGTCTTGGAAGACTTAATATTGTCTAGATTGTATACTACACATGGTGATCTTCAGATTCAACTCAGTCCCTATTGGAATCCCAGCCGACTTTTTTGAAGAAATTGACACTCATTCCTAAAATTCATATGAAAACTGAAGGGTCCCAGAAGAACCAAATTAACAAAGTATGTTTTAACAGAAGAATAAATCTGGAGGACTCATAAATCCCAATTTTAAAACTTACTACAAATCCACATTATTCAAGACAATTTGGTACTGCATAGGATAGATAAATAGCTCAATGATATCATATTGAACCCAAAAGCAAAACCCATATATTATGGCCAATTCATTTTTGAAACGTGTGCCAAGATCAGAAATGGGGAAAGAACAGACCAACATATGGCACTAGGACAACTGTATACACATACACAGAAAAAAAAAATGCATTCCTACTTCATACTGTATACAGAAATCAAATCAAAATGGATCAAAGACCTAAATACAGATTTTTTTAAAACTATAAAATACTTAAAATACATTTGATCAATCTTTATGACCTAGGATTTGAAAATGGTTTCTTATGACATAAAAGCTACAGGTTAGCAAATTCAAAATATCTGCAAGTTAGACTTTATCAAAATTAAAAACCTTCTTATTCAAAGGAGGTTATCAACGAAGTAAAAAAAAAAAAAAACAATCCACAAAACTGGAGAAAACATTTGTAAATTTTATCTCTGACAGTGGTCTAGTATCCAGAATACATAAAGAAAACTTTATTCAATAATGAAGTGACAAATAACCCTATTTGGAAATGGGCAAAACAAGTGGACAGATGTTTCTCTAAAGGAGATATGCAAACGGTCAATTAGCACATGAAAATATGCTCAACATCATTAGTCATCAAGGAACTACATATCAAAACCACATTTTACTCCCACTAAGATGCACTTCACACCGGCTAGGATAGTTAGTGATGTGGGCATGGGTGTGGAGAATTGGAAACCTCATGCACTGCTACCAGGATTGTATGGTGCAGCTACTTTGGAAAACAGTCTGGCAATTCCTCTAAAATTAAACATAAAGTTACCGCATGACTCGACAATTCCACTCCTAGATGTGTCCCCAAAAGAAATATAAACAGATGCCCACACAAAAGCTTGTAACACAAATGTTCATAGCAGCATTAAATATAGTAGCCAAAATGTGAAAACAATCCAAATATCCATCAACAGATGAATGGGGAAAAAATAAGTTTGTATAATGCTATATTACATAAAGATAAAAGGGAATAAAATACTATGTGAAAAAATCAATCACAGAAGACCATATATTATACCATTACATATCTATTAAATGCCTAAAATAAAAAAAAATCTATACTAAGTAGATTTGTGGCTGCTTACAGCAGACATGGTGAGGGGTCTTGGAGGAGTAATAGCTAAATATATGATCGCTTCTTGGAATATTTAGAAAATATTTTAAAATTGATTGTGGTGATGATTGCACAACTCTGTGACTATACTAAGAAACACTGAATTATGCAGTTTAAGTGGGTGCCTTGCATAGCAGTTGAATTAAATTTCAATAAAGCAATTAAAATATAACAAAAGCTTTCTGCTCTCAAGAGCTGCTTTTTCTTGAGTATGTCCTTTGCCAATAATTGATCATCAAGCACATTGCCTGGGATAAGGTGCTTAAATGAAAATATTGTTAAATGAGTATGTTCCAATATCAAAAATGAAAAGCAGAGGAGCGGAGGAGGGGCAAGATGGTAGAAGAGTAGGGTCCCCAAGTCACCTGTCCCCACCAAATTACCTAGATAACCTTCAAATCATCCTGAAAATCTACGAATTTGGCCTGAGATTTAAAGAGAGACCAGCTGGAACGCTACAGTGAGAAGAGTTCGCGCTTCTATCAAGGTAGGAAGACGGGGAAAAAGAAATAAAGAGACAAAAGGCCTCCAAGGGGGAGGGGCCCGCGAGGAGCCGGGCGAAGGCTGGGGCGAGTGTCCCCAGGACAGGAGAGCCCCATCCTGGAGAAGCAGGAACTGCACCAACCTTCCTGGGCGGAAAGGGGCTCACAGGGAGTTGGAGCAGGACCCAGGAGGGCAGGGATGCCCTCGGGCTCCCTGGGACACTTACAGACACCTGCGCACTGGGAGAGCCCCACACACCGCGGCCGAGCTCCCTGTAGGGCTGCAGCGCCCATGGCTGGACCCGGAGCAGCTCGGAGGGGCTCGGGCGGCGGCTCCAGCGGAGCGGGCTTCGGGGCGGGAGCGCGAATCCAACAGCGCAGACCCCGGAGCACAGGGCGCCAGGACACAGCCCGGGATCCGGCCTCCCCCCGGGACAGGCAGAGGCCGGGAGGGCCCAGGACAGCAAGGACGCTCCTGCCCTGAGCTGAGCAGATCAGTGAGCGGCCCCGACAGAGAGCTCTGGAGCTACTGCGGGGGCTGACTCCAGGGCTCCAGAGCTGGCCGCCGCCACTGGGGTTGTTCCTCCTGGGGCCTTACGGGGTAAACAACCCCCAGTGAGCCCTGCACCAGGCAGGAGGCAGAGCAGCTCCCCCAAGTGCTAACACCTGAAAATCAGCACAGCAGGGCCCTCCCCCAGAAGACAGGCTAGACGGACCAAGACGGACCAGTTCCAGGGGAAGTCAAGGGACTTAAAGTATACAGAATCAGAAGATACTCCCTGGTGTTTTTCTTTCTTTCTTTCTTTTTTTTTTTTTGCTTTTTAATTTATTTGCTTCCCCCACCCTTTTTTTTTCCCTTTCTTTCTTTTCCTTTCTCTTTTTCTTCTCTTTTTTTCTTTCTTTCTCCTTTTTTTTTCTCTTTTATTTCCTTCTTTCTCTCCTCTCTTTTTCTCCTTGTCCCAATACAACTTGTTTTTGGCCATTCTGCACTGAGCAAAATGACTAGAAGGAAAACCTCACCTCAAAAGAAAGAATCAGAAACAGTCCTCTCTCCCACAGAGTTACAAAATCTGGATTACAATTCAATGTCAGAAAGCCAATTCAGAAGCACTATTATACCGCTACTGGTGGCTCTAGAAAAAAGCATAAAGGACTCAAGAGACTTCATGACTGCAGAATTTAGATCCAATCAGGCAGAAATTAAAAATCAATTGAATGAGATGCAATCCAAACTAGAAGTCCTAACAATGAGGGTTAACGAGGTGGATGAACGAGGGAGTGACATAGAAGACAAGTTGATGGCAAACAGGGAAACTGAGGAAAAAAGAGACAAGCAATTAAAAGACCATGAGGTTAGATTAAGGGAAATAAACAACAGCCTGAGGAAGAAAAACGTACGTTTAATTGGGGATCCTGAGGGCGCCGAAAGGGCCAGAGGGCCAGAATATGTATTTGAACAAATCCTAGCTGAAAACTTTCCTAATCTGGGAAGGGAAACAGGCATTCAGATCCAGGAAATAGAGAGATCCCCCCTAAAATCAATAAAAACCGTTCAACACCTCAACATTTAATAGTAGAGCTTGCAAATTCCAAAGATAAAGAGAAGATCCTTAAAGCACCAAGAGACAAGAAATCCCTGAATTTTATGGGGAGGAGTATTAGGGTAACAGCAGACCTCTCCACAGAGACCTGGCAGGCCAGACAGGGCTGGCAGGATATATTCAGGGTCCTAAATGAGAAGTACATGCAACCAAGAATGGAAGGCCCTCATTCAAAATGGAAGGAGAGATAAAGAGCTTTCAAGACTGGCAGGAACTGAAAGAATATGTGACCTCCAAAACAGCTCTGCAAGAAATTTTACGGGGGACTCTTAAAATTCCCCTTTAAGAAGAAGTTCAGTGGAACAATCCACAAAAACAAGGACTGAATAGATATCATGATGACACTAAATTCATATCTGTCAATAGTAACTCTGAACGTGAACGGGCTTAATGACCCCATCAAAAGGCGCAGGGTTTCAGACTGGATAAAAAAAGCAGGACCCATCTATTTGGTGTCTACAAGAGACTCATTTTAGACAGAAGGACACCTACAGCCTGAAAATAAAAGGTTGGAGAACCATTTACCATTCAAATGGTCCTCAAAAGAAAGCAGGGGTAGCCATCCTTATATCGGATAAACTAAAATTAACCCTGAAGACTGTAGTGAGAGATGAAGAGGGACACTATATCATATTTAAAGGATCTATCCAACAAGAGGACTTAACAATCCTCAATATATATGCCCCGAATGTGGGAGCTGCCAAATATTTAAATCAATTAATAACCAAAATGAAAAACACTTAGATAATAATACACTTATACTTGGTGACTTCAATATAGCTCTTTCTATACTCGATAGGTTTTCTAAGCACAACATCTCCAAAGAAATGAGAGCTTTAAATGATACACTGGACCAGATGGATTTCACAGATATCTACAGAACTTTATATCCAAATGCTACTGAATACACAATCTTCTCAAGTGCTCATGGAACTTTCTCCAGAATAGATCACATACTGGGTCACAAATCGGGTCTGAACCGATGCCAAAAGATTGGGATCGTCCCCTGCATATTCTCAGACCATAATGCCTTGAAATTAGAACTTAATCAGAACAAGAAGTTTGGAAGGACCTCAAACACGTGGAGGTTAAGGGATAAAAGATGAAAGGGACAACCAGGAAATTAAGAAAGAATTAAAAAGATTCATGGAGGGATCCCTGGGTGGCACAGCGGTTTGGCGCCTGCCTTCGCCCCAGGGCGCGATCCTGGAGACCCAGGATCGAGTCCCACATCGGGCTCCCGGTGCATGGAGCCTGCTTCTCCCTCTGCCTGTGTCTCTGCCTCTCTCTCTCTCTCTGTGTGACTATCATAAATAAATAAAAATTAAACAAAAAAAGATTCATGGAAACTAATGAGAATGAAGATACAACCGTTCAATATCTTTGGGATGCAGCAAAAGCAGTCCTGAGGGGGAAATACATCGCAATACAAGCATCCATTCAAAAACTGGAAAGAACTCTAATACAAAAGCTCACCTTACACAAAAAGGAGCTAGAGAAAAAACAGCAGATGGACCCCACACCCAGCAGAAGAAGAGAGTTAATTAAGATTCGAGCAGAACTCAACGAAATCGAGACTAGAAGAACTGTGGAACAGATCAACAGAACCAGGAGTTGGATCTTTGAAAGAATTAATAAGATAGATAAACCATTAGCCAGCCTTATTGAAAAGAAGAGAGAGAAGACTCAAATTAATAAAATCATGAAAGAGAAAGGAGAGATCACTACCAAAACCAAGGAAATACAAACAATTTTAAAAACATATTGTGAACAGCTATACGCCAATAAATTAGGCAGTCTAGAAGAAATGGACACATTCCTGGAAAGCCACAAACTACCAAAACTGCAACAGGAAGAAATAGAAAACCTGAACAGGCCAATAACCAGGGAGGAAATTGAAGCAGTCATCAAAAACCTCCCAAGACACAAAAGTCCAGGGCCAGATGGCTTCCCAGGGGAATTCTATCAAACGTTTAAAGAAGAAATCATACCTATTCTACTAAAGCTGTTTGGAAAGATAGAAAGAGATGGAGTACTTCCAAATTCGTTCTATGAGGCCAGCATCACCTTAATTCCAAAACCAGACACCAAAAAGGAGAATTATAGACCAATATCCCTGATGAACATGGATGCAAAAATTCTCAACAAGAGACTAGCCAATAGGATCCAATGGTACATTAAGAAAATTATTCACCATGACCAAGTAGGATTTATCCCTGGGACACAAGGCTGGTTTAACACTCGTAAAACAATGAATGTGATGCATCATATCAGCAGGAGAAAAACCAAGAACCATATGATCCTCTCATTAGATGCAGAGAAAGCATTTGACAAAATACAGCATCCATTCCTGATCAAAACTCTTCAGAGTTTAGGGATAGAGGCAACATTCCTCAACATCTTAAAAGCCATCTACAAAAAGCCCACAGCAAATATCATTCTCAACGGGGAAGCACTGGGAGCCTTTCCCCTAAGATCAGGAACAAGACAGGGATGTCCACTCTCACCACTGCTATTCAACATAGTACTGGAAGTCCTAGCCTCAGCAATCAGACAACAAAAAGACATTAAAGGCTTTCAAATTGGCAAAGAAGAAGTCAAACTCTCCCTCTTCGCCAATGACATGATACTCTACATAGAAAACCCAAAAGCCTCCACCCCAAGATTGCTGGAACTCATACAGCAATTTGGCAGCGTGGCAGGATACAAAATCAATGCCCAGAAATTAGTGGCATTTCTATACACTAACAATGAGACTGAAGAAAGAGAAATTAAGGAGTCAATCCCATTCACAATTGCACCCAAAAGCATAAGATACCTAGGAATAACCCTAACCAAAGAGGTAAAGGATCTATACCCTAAAAACTATAGAACACTTCTGAAAGAAATTGAGGAAGACACAAAGAGATGGAAAAATATTCCATGCTCATGGATTGGCAGAATTAATATAGTGAAAATGTCAATATTACCCAGGGCAATTTACACGTTTAATGCAATCCCTATCAAAATACCATGGACTTTCTTCAGAGAGTTAGAATAAATTATTTAAGATTTGTGTGTAATCAGAAAAGACCCCGAATAGCCAGGGTAATTTTAAAAAAGAAAACCATATCTGGGGGCATCACAATGCCAGATTTCAGGTTGTACTACAAAGCTGTGGTCATAAAGACAGTGTGGTACTGGCACAAAGACAGACACATAGATCAATGGAACAGAATAGAGAACCCAGAAGTGGACCCTGAACTTTATGTTCAACTAATATTCGATAAAGGAGGAAAGACTATCCATTGGAAGAAAGATAGTCTCTTCAATAAATGGTGCTGGGAAAATTGGACATCCACATGCAGAAGAATGAAACTAGACCACTCTCTTGCACCATAAACAAAGATAAACTCAAAATGGATGAAAGATCTAAATGTGAGACAAGATTCCATCAAAATCTTAGAGGAGAACACAGGCAACACCCTTTTTGAACTCGGCCACAGTAACTTCTTGCAAGATACATCCACGAAGGCAAAAGAAACAAAAGCAAAAATGAACTATTGGGACTTCATCAAGATAAGAAGCTTTTGAACAGCAAAGGATACAGTCAACAAAACTAAAAGACAACCTACAGAATGGGAGAAGATATTTGCAAATGATGTATCAGATAAAGGGCTAGTTTCCAAGATCTATAAAGAACTTCTTAAACTCAACACCAAAGAAACAAACAATCCAATCATGAAATGGGCAAAAGACATGAAGAGAAATCTCACAGAGGAAGACATAGACATGGCCAACAGGCACATGAGAAAATGTTCCGCATCACTTGCCATCAGGGAAATACAAATCAAAACCACAATGAGATACCACCTCACACCAGTGAGAATGGGGAAAAATTAACAAGGCAGGAAACCACAAATGTTGGAGAGGATGCGGAAGAAAAGGGAACCCTCTTACACTGTTGGTGGGAATGTGAACTGGTGTAGCCACTCTGGAAAACTGTGTGGAGGTGTCTCAAAGAGTTAAAATTAGACCTGCCCTAGGACCCAGCAATTGCACTATTGGTTATTTACCCGAAAGATTCAGATGCAATGAAATGCCGGGACACCTGCACCCCGATGTTTCTATCAGCAATGTCCACAATAGCCAAACTGTGGAAGGAGCCTCAGTGTCCATCGAAAGATGAATGGATAAAGAAGATGTGGTTTATGTATACAATGGAATATTACTCAGCCATTAGAAAGGACAAATACCCACCCTTTGCTTCGATGTGGATGGAACTGGAGGGTATTATGCTGAGTGAAGTAAGTCAATTGGAGAAGGACAAACATTATATGTTCTCATTCATTTGGGGAATATAAATAATAATAATGAAAGGGAATATAAGGGAAGGGAGAAGAAATGTGTGGGAAATATCAGAAAGGGAGACAGAACATGAAAGACTCCTAACTCTGGGAAATGAACTAGGGGTGTTGGAAGGGGAGGAGGGCGGGGGGTGGGGGTGAATGGTTGATGGGCCTTGAGGAGGGCACTTGACGGGATGAGCACTGGGTGTTATTCTGTATGTTGGTAAATTGAACACCAATAAAAAATAAATTTATTTATTAAAAAAAAAGAAAGAAAATTAAAAGTTTGGACTGTAACCACAAAAGAAAAAAAAAAGAAAAGAAAAGAAAAGCAGAGGAGCACAAGAGAGTGTGACAGGATTTAATAATTTAACAAAGGACATTCAGTTAGGAGTCTTTTTGAAAGCAACATTTCTATTCTACTATACAAATAATTTTACCTATCATATTATAAAATTTTTAAAAATTACTTAAAACTCACATGACACTCATTAATGTGAATATGGGCTCAAACAGCATCTTCCAGTCTTCATTGACTAAATGGAAGTAAAGGTTAAGGAGCTGGATCTTGTACCATCTTACTCACTGGCTTGGTTGTTTACCAACAGCCTTTAGTGCCTGACTGGTTACAAATATAACTAAAATGGATGAAGAGGAAGTTCATTGATAGGAATTATCAGGCAAGAAGCCTGCCTCACTGTTCCTATAGCCCTTCTCATGGGGTGCTATGTATCTTCGAGTCAGTTTTAGTTCATTCCTTTTTTTCACACTTCACTAACAACACTCCTCCCAAACTTCAACTGTGTTGGTGATTGTAGACTTTACTTCCTGGTCAATGCTGAGGCTGGCATCAAAATTTCAGGAGATTTGAGATTGGTAAAATTAGAGCATGGTGACCACAGGAAAAAAAGGGACAATTGGAGCATATAACTGTTCAGTATTTTTGTTTGTTGTGGAGTGTTGTTTTTTTTTTTTTATGTTGTTTTGTGGGTTTTGTTTTTGTTTTTGTTTTTGTGCCCAGGATCTCTAGCAGGAAGATGACAATGTGACATTTCCATGCAAAGTTAAGTTACACCAGATCTAGAAACTTAATTCGTTGTCTTTAATATCTGGAGCCTATACCACCATTTCCACAGAATTTATGTTTGAAAATCTGTGTTTTCCCTATTAAGGGGTTGTTTACAAGCATCATCATCTTGCTTTGGAACCAGAATTAGCATAAGTAAGGCAAAGTCTTCACCTTGAGTGAAAAAAATAAAAAAGAATCAGTGCATTGAAGTCTGTGAATAATATATCTGCCTCCATTTTTCACCTTTCTAGACATCCACATCTCTCTTAAATCTCTTTGTGGAATAAAATAGTTCCAAATGCTATTCTGTGTACACGAATGTACTGGAGAAATTCCATCCAATGGAATAGTTTTCTTGGAGTGAGTGGTTGGTTAATGGATTTCATTTCCATTTTTTTTCCATTTTCATTTTAGCAAATGTTTAACATTCTTTCCAGAAAATACCATATGAGTAAACAACTATATTTTTTTGAAAATCCAATGAAAAACTCTAACTTGTGGTACAAATGGTAACAACTGTATTACAAATTATTTCAATCTATCTTAAAAGGGAAAAAGACTGTTCCTTATTTCAAGTTGTAATAAATCTATGAAGACTTGGAATAACTGTTAATAAAAATGTTTGCTCATGGTAAATGTAGATTATTTTATTACAAATTCATCTTGATACTGAGTAACTATTGACTATTAATATACTCTGATGAAAGATGAAGAGTACAATTACAAAAAAACAAAACAAAACAAAAACCTCTGTTTCTTCTCACACATAGTATATAATAAACCAAAAAAATGGAGGCTTCTATATCATGCATATATATATATGTATGTGTGTGTGTGTGTGTGTGTGTATGTATATGGCATATAGCATATACACACACACCACACACACATATATATATATATAGTGAAGAAGTGAAAATTTCTTTATAGTCAAACCATTAATCTGCTTGGAAACATACATATACATGTTATATAACATATATATATCCTTTGTGAAATTAACAATAATTATTTCCATTGGGACAATGGTATCAAATGTCAAATGATTTTATAAAAAGAATATTATCTGCAGGAAATCAAGTAACTCAGTGCATTTATTTTGGTTTTACAAACAACTATTGACTAAATAGTCTGCAGACAGAACTGGGTTATGAATAGAGATACATGAAAAAATATGGTACATTACCTTGTGCTTATTAAATATTTGGGGGCAAATATATTACAATATGGTGAAATATGTAAAATAAACAATCAAAATAGTTGTATGTATAAAGTATAGATATATAACCATATCACCAGATACGTTACCTATAAACAAATTTTTCAATGTATAAAGTTTTCAAATTATATCCGTTAATGCTATTTTTTTTCTCTTTTAAGATTTTATTTATTTATTCATGAGAGACAGAGGAGGGAGAGACATAGCCAAAGGAAGAAGCAGGCTCCCTCTGGGAGCCCAATGTGGGACTCAATCCCAGGAATCCAGGATCATGCCCTGAGCCAAAGACAGATGCTCAACTGCTGAGCCACCCAGGTGTCCCAGTTAATGCTACTTCATTGTGTACTTCATTTTTTTAATTTCTTAACTTATAATTTAGAATAGCATCTATCATTTAGGAAGCTTGAATTCTTCTCATGGTGGTGTGTCATAAAAATCTCTCTAATCCTGTACAAATTACTGCATTGAACTTCTCCATCAATGGTTTGAATGAGATAATCTTTAATTCCATGATAGTAAAATATTCAGGAATATGTGACAAATATAATTCTCTGCTGAGTTTTTTACTAATTAGTTTTGTTTTGTTTTGTTTTGTTTTGTTTTGCCTATTGGTTCAGGTCTGTTATTTAATTTTTATTTTAATTTAATAATTACTCCCTCAACTTTAGCCTTTGTTGTTAATTTAAAGTAATGGTGATTTACTACTAATGGTATTCAACTGTTTGAGACAATTTTGTACTGTAAAGGTGTTAAACATTGAACTGGTAGCTATACATTTTTGGCAATATTATGTTCATGTAAAATAACAACAGCCTAAGATTTATTTTGATTAAAGTATCTCTCCTCATGCAATATTTAGCAAAAAGAAAAATAAACATGGATAATTACAACACCTTTCAGCAAATTCCTTCCCACATATGCAGGGATTCTAAATTCCCATTGTGTCCTCTTATTTCAGGTTGATATTATCAGTTTCCTTTGCCTCAAATTTGGCAAACCATATTTGTAACTAAACTTTCTCATTCTCCCCTAGATATTTGTAGGAATAATAATGATGTTTATTTTCAAAAGACATCCTTAAGAAGCTAAAACAACTCTTGCTTGGAAAAATCTCTTTTTTTCTAATTTAATAAGGAAACAGGATGCTGTCATATTTTAAGCAATTCCTATTGAAAGTGTTGCCTATTATTATCTTCTCATTGATTTACTTTTAGCAGTAAAATCACTCCAAGCAAACTTTATTATAGTGAAGGTAACTAAATAATAATTGGCATAAAGGACATGCAACAATGTGAATATTTTTTAAGTTTTAATCAGACAGATCAGCTGATAAAATCTTTCTTTATTGGATACTGAGGCCCGGACTATGTTTTCCATATTTGTTTAGATTTAGTTGACTTGCATCTGGACTGTGATGGGAAATTCACTACCCATCAGACATCAGTAAATAAAAGACTGGATATCTAAGCATACATATTTGAGGACAAAATCTCAAGAGAATGACTCAGAGACATGAACTGAACATAGAATGCTAGGCCAGGAGCTCAAAGATTTTTGATGAGAAAACAAATTTTTTCCATAGTCTCAAGATATCTATGTAGTTATGGTTGAGATAATTAAGAATAAGTGATGTTTTTACTGTCCAGTGAGCAATATCAATTCCTTGCAAATAAAAGATAGACACTTCTATGGAATGATTCCTGTGATGACAAAAGATTCTACCCAGGTATCTCTCTTTTAAGATATGAAATCTGAATGACTTTGTGATCAGAAATTCTGATAAAGCACTTAATTAAAAAAAAAAAAAGACCTCGTTTAAAAGGAAATTGTTTAACTGGTAAATTTATTTAAATATTTTACTTGATTAACTTTCATTAGTTAATGATATCAGTTTGCTGTCATATGGCCAAGTACATTCACTAAAAAGGATGAGTCTGAAATTTATAAGTTCTAAGGTAAGGAATAGTAATAATTTGAAGCCTAGAACTTTAATCAAAAATCGTGTCCACTTCTCCCAGTTACCTGACCTATGTTTTCTTCTAAAGTATCCAAGAAGTAAAAATCTATAATTTATACCAAATGAGTAGGCATTAATTGTAGGTTTTTACTTCTATAAATTTACTAATTATAGACATACAAAAAAGACTTCAATGTAGAAGCTGTAGGGTGATATAACTATTTCAAGTCCCATTGCTGACCTATAAGTAGTATTACGGCATCTCAATAATTATGAGAAAAGAGCGTATAATCATGAAATTGGCAATATTTTTTTTGAAACCGCCTCTAGTTTATTAAATGACTCAAGAGATGAAGTAGTAATCCGAGTTGCTCGCAGAGGGGTCTGACGTCGTGAGACCGCTGCCTCTCGCATCTCCCAGAACGCAATCTTCAATCTTCTCATCTTCTAGAACCCAGCGTCAGGAGGCATTGGCAATGAACCCTTCAGCAGTGCACCTGATCTCAGCCCTCTACAGATAGGCTCCAGCGGTCCAGCCAGGAACCACACAGGAAGGAGGGTTTCCAGGATCAAGTCCGTAATAACTTACACAAAGAGAAAACCATGAACAATTTGCGCACTTAGTGGTATTTCTTTCTTTCTTTTAACAAACTGCCTTTTGGGAAGAGAGTTGTCATAAGGGCAAATCAATCCTTTCAGAGGTAATTAAAATTGGGGGGGGGTGGGACACAACAGTTTAGCTCACAGGTAGCCTACTCCTGAAACCCATTGTTTGGTCTTATGTGAGAGCTACATGCTCTATGTTGTAAGAAAAGAGAACAGAAACAATACTGAACCAAGGTTACAGCTTCAACCAATACCTCTAAGAGGTCTCCTGCCTCTGTAAAATAAGAATAGTAATAGATGCTTTTTTTTAGATATTTTGAAAGGATTAAAATGAGATAATATATGTAAAACACAAAACAATACTTGGAGAGAAAAATGCATGATTACTTTACTTTCATTTTCCTTCCTTTCAATGTGTTTAAAAAAGAGGGCATGGAGGTGTTGGGAGATAATTCTTCAAGTGTCTTGCATTTCTGCGTACATCCTAAGGGAAACGAAAAACAAAACGAAACAAAACATTAAAGTTTTTGTTCCAAAAAATATATATAAATAAATAAAAATAAAAAATAAAGTTTTTGTTCCTGACTACCTTGAATGGCTGTTGTACAACAAATATATTGTAAGATAATGATAGTATTTCCCTTCTGGGTAGAGGGCAAATTTGTTTTCCACCCACTAAAATAAAGATAATGTCCTCCTTTGGGCAAAAATTGGACAGATTTGCTAATAGCCTCTTTATAAAACATAAGGGTTTCCTAAGCATGGAATTTCTCAACTTAGGTCAAATTTGCTGTGAACATAGCATTATCTGGGTTACTGTGAAACATGGAGGAAACAGGAAACATACGCAAACATGAAGTTCATACAGCCTGGGCTGTAAGAGAGTCCTTTTTCTCTAAACCAGAAGTCTTGTGCATTCTCCTGGCATTCACAGAAATATGAGTAAAATTATTTCATAGTCCCTACCAGAGGAATAGAGACTCAATGACTAAGTAAAAATTAAGTTGATAAATTCAGGAAGGGTGACACCCAAGGTCATAGACTTGGAAAAACTGAAATTATAAAAAGAAACTGGGTAGGAAAGGGACAACTATGGAAGTCTTAAAAGAGAATGTCAGTGAATGATCTAAAGAGGGTCTAAGGTGATTATAATATGATTATAATATGATGTCCTACCAGGCCAACCTAGTTCAACTGAATTCTGATTTTGCAAATGAAAATGGATCCTGACATGGGATAAAAAGAACAGAGCAGTAAATATGTTATCAAAGAGTTGGTTCTAGAAAGTTGGTGTCCCTTGGTACCTGACAATGGACTGCTGTTGAAGAAAGCACGCTCAGGGAGGCTTGTGCAGAACTAGTACCACGCACATGTGGGAAGAGGCATGAATGACAACAGAATGAAAGAAGATGTTTTTAAAAGAAGTTTCAGCAGTAAAATTTCAGCATTGGGAAATGTATTGGACTGGATGAACTACAAGGTAACTCACATATTTGGAATTTAATGGTTTTTGAAGTACCGTCAGTTGCTGAAGACATATTTAATGTATTTTTCCTAAGGAAAAGCCATTCTGTTTGCAGCTTGATAGTCTACAATAATACACCTACATCCATGTGATCTCCAAGTTAGTACAATAAATTTTTTATTTTTAAAAAGATGTCTTTATTCATTTTAGAGAGAGAGAGAGCACCTGAGAGCGAGTGGGGGAGGGTCTGAGGGAGAGAATCTTCAAGCAGACTCCCCACTGAGCACAGAGCCAGAGGCAGGGATCCATTTCAGGAACCATGAGATCGTGAACTGAGCCAAAACCAAAAGTCAGGCATTTAACCAACTGAGTCACCCAGGAGCCCCTAATACAGTGAATCTTTCAGTTGCAGTAGCTTTTATTCCACGGGTGATGAAGTGGGACTGAAAGAAGAGGAACTTGCTACCAGACTCACTGAGAGGGAGATGGGTTATGGCATTCATTTCCTGAGAGAACCGTTGGAGGAAAGAGGGCTGGGTGATAAGGGAACTGTTGTGATCCCAGACAAATGGAGATTGAGAACCTCTGGGAGATGTGGACTCCTTAAGGGGATACTTTGTACAACTAATTTATGTTCTCAGAGAGTTGTGGAATGGGAGTCTTTGCCTAGATAAAGGTGGCTGTGATCAATCACATGGGAAGGGTGTGGAGTTTTCCAAAACAGAAAATAAATTAATTGCTTTTGGTTGAAGGTATTCATAAGTATGTTGGTATGTTCAAGGGAAAGTGTATAGAACTGTTTAAATGAGTCAAGCAGTACAAAATACAAAGTTAGCCTTGAAACTCATAACTAAAAGTGATGAATGCTAAATTTCATATTCAAGTACAGCTTCTATTGTTCATTTAGAATCAACTTAAATGCTTCAATGTACAAAACTGTATTGAAACTATACTTAATTACTCTAAAAACGAGGGAAAAGAGAATAAATAAAATCAATAGTTAACACAATTTAACAATTAATTTAAATCAGGTCTTTGAAAAAATGTTTAAGAAATACCAAGTAGGGAGCCTGGGTGGCTCATTTGGTTAACTGTCTGCCACTTAACCAGGGTCCTGGGATGGAGCCCTGTGTTGGGCTCCCTGTTCAGTAAAGAGACTGCCTCTCCCTCTGCCCTCCTCTTGCTCATGCTCTCTCTCTCTCTTTCTCTCAATAAATAAATAAAATCTTAAAACAACAACAACAACAACAACAACAAAAGGAGATAAGAAAACTAAGAACCTCAGAGTTTGAGTTGTTCAAGATCACAAAATTTATATATGACAAAACCTGTACTAAAAATTTGCTATACTGATTTCATTACACTTTATTTCCACGGAAATATAAGCAAATACAATACTAATGCTCATTTAGCATTAACTCTGGCTTGGAGGTAGGATAATTATGCATACTAAATTGCTATAGCTAATTTTCAAAAACAGAATCTCTTCAACAGCTCTCAAGATTCAACAAAACATATCAGATTGATATTACTATCCCCAATCCTATCCTCTGTGGGAATGTATAAAAACAATTGTTTGAATGATTGATTTTGGTTAATGTTGGCAACACCCACCAATGTTGAATAATAGATACCTAATTACCTTTTTTTTTTTTTTTTTACTGCAGAAGATAGATATTAAGATAGTCTTGGGGCAAAATTTACTATTTCTTTCTACTTTTTTTTCTTTTATTTTTTCCTAGGTCTTTCCTGATTCTCACTTCTACTTATTCTGAATCTCTTCATCTGCTATAAATATTGCTCAAATGTCAACCAATAAAGTTAATCGGTGGAAGATGAAAATTTTATCACTCTCACTGATATTTTAATTTTCCTATGGATTTCCTAAAAACCAAATGAAATGACAAGCCCATTAGTTGAAAATTTTAAACAAGGGTTTTGTTTAAAACTACTGTTCATACTACTCCAATTAGATAGCTTCCACTTTTCCAGTAAGACTCTTTTCCCAGAAGAAAGCTGCCATCTCTTCTGCAAACTAAGACATTCAGCCATCAATAATGGTTTTAAATAGCCATTTCATTTCTTTCTTTTATTTATACATTTATTTTTTTACTTCAAAGCATATAGCAACATCACATTTGTCCACCATGTTATTTCAATCTGGGAAACCATTTTTAAGAACTGGAAATAGGTATATTATTCAGCAATTAGAAACGACAAATACCCACCATTTGCTTCAACGTGGATGGAACTGGAGGGTATTATGCTGAGTGAAATAAGTCAATCGGAGAAGGACAAACAGTGTATGTTCTCATTCATTTGGGGAATATGAATAATAGTGAAAGGGAATATAAAGGAAGGGAAAAGAAATGTTGGGAAATATCAGGAAGGGAGACAGAACATGAAGACTCCTAACTCGGGGAGGCGAGCTAGGGGTGGTGGAAGGGGAGGAGGGTGGGTGTTGGAGGGGAATGGGTGACAGGCACTGAGGTGGACACTTGACGGGATGAGCACTGGGTGTTTTTCTGTATGTTGGTAAATTGAACACCAATAAAAATTAATTTAAAAAAATAAATAAATAAATAACATGTTAAATTTTCATCAGCAAGTCAGTGAAGTGTTTTCCTATTTGACACATTATAGTGTGTAAAGAAACATAATGGTAAGAAAGTACTGGGATGAAAGTAACCACACGTGGCCTGCTCAGAATATGGAGAAAAAAGTCTGCTTTACAATATAGGAATCATCGCTAAAAGAGGACTGATATGTTTTGGGAATGTTTTAAATAGAATGATTCACATGGACTTCTATACCTTTGATACTATTGATCTTTAAGTATGTATTCTTACATATTCTGGATTCTGGATTAAAGTCCCATTTTTAATAATTCATTATGGCACAAGAAATAGGTAGTTTCCTGATTAAAAGTTGAATTCTATTTAAACAATGATTTTGAGCAATTATTACTGAAATGCAACAACAAATCTCTATTATACGAGAAATTCTATTATCTTTTTTATACATTGTATCATTTAATTTCTAAAAGCATATGGCCTCTGTCCTACTGTTATCCTCAATTTCCAAATGAAGAAACCAAAGTTTTAAAGAAATTACATGATTTGCTGTTGATACACAAATAAGTTACTGAGCTGGGGTTCAGCAGGCCTCTGTTTGTCTCCAGAAACCACAGTCTCCACTTCAAATAATTAAGTCTGTGAGTTCCTTAAAATTTATTGCAATTAGTACAAAGTCGAATTGCCACTAGAGTGAAACAATATTTTTTTTTGAGGTGTCAACAGAGAGAAATACTTACAGAGGATGTGGCACTTTGGGTGTGGGTTAAAGAACAGCTATCATGTAGATTGGGAATGGTGGGTGAAAAAGAAATGGGTAAGCACCCTGGAATACTGAGCAGGTGGCATGGCTTCAGATCAGGGGCATTCTGCAGTGCTCTAAATCAGCTTGTTTCATATTTGTAGACTGATAAAGTCAATGGAGTTTTCAAAGCCTGAGTTATAAGCATTCAGTTTCATTATCCTGAATACCAAGATGGAGGCTCTTTCAGACCTAAAAACATTTTATTTAGCAATGAACACAGACTCTACAATGCTCCTAAATCAATATTTTGCCTGAACACCAGCGGTATTTATCCTCCCTGGAGTCAAGAGAGTCAGGTTCTTGAGTATGGGTCCTCAGGAGACACTGACTTTGCCACTTGACACTGCATTCAGAGCAATGGTACAGATACTTTGTATCATAATATTAGATCAGCTAAGAGCTCTATTGACCACTCCTAGTTTTGAGCTCAGGTTTTGGGCATCAAAGTATACTTAATTCTGGAAGATATCAAAACATATTGCTCAGAATCATAGTGTCTTAAAAGAATCTCTGAGGCTCTTCACAAAGTGATTACCAATGGCAACCTTATTCTAGCTGAGCCTGGAGCCTGAAAGCAGGCTGGAAAACCACCATTTTATCGTTTACATTTAGTAAACGATAAAGAAGTTTGGCATCATACATTGCTGTCATTGTTTTTCTAATTATAATCAGCTTTCTCTTTTTACGGGTATTACATATGTGAATTAGTTTTCTAATATTTAATATCAAGCCTTGAACAATTCATAAATACCTAGATTTTTGTTTTTGTCCTCTTCTTGCTATTGTTCTTTTTGTTAATTTAGTTTATCTTCACCAAATAATGTTTTTGAAACAGAAAGTTTTGAAACAGAAAGTTAACAGATAATATAAGGCTGTCCCATATATTAAGTAGGCCCATAAATAAGTTTTGTGTATAAGTTGGACATTTCAACTAGAAACTTAGAGACCACCAGAATAATAAAAAATATTTATGATATTAATAATTATTATAATAATAAAATTTATTGAGTATTAAATTCCAAGCCTTATGGTAAATTAATTTTATAATTTCATTTGATTCCATCAAAAATCCATTGAGCTATATATGCCATTTTTATAGTACTGACCAATTGGCCTTAACATTCTCCTCAGATTGATTAAGACTTAGGTAAGCCTTCTTCCTGACTCTAGGCCTCTGACCTCCTTTTTCTTGGAGCATTTACTTTAGAAAGCTTACAATTGTAAATTTTCTCTCTGTCCCTTTAAGTTGTAAATCTTTTTAAAAACGTTTTAAAAAACGTTAAAACCCAAGAATGTCTCTTTCAAAGATCTGGGACCATCCCTCTGAAATGTGACTACCAGGGAAGATCATGTCCTCATCTCACAGTCTCTAAAGTAGAGTAGGAAACTATGGGCACTTAATTAGCAAACATAGATGGTTTAAACACAGAGAAAAACATTTAAATTTAGGAATAGCTCAATCTCACTGATCAACTTCCCTGCTTAGGTCCTCCAGTACTTTTTACTAGCCATCCCAACACTTAAAAACACTCCAGCCCATTATTTCAACAGAGTTGACTTGATACTGAATTCTATCCTCCCTGCTCCATTGCAATGACCTTCAATAAAGTCTTCATTGCCTGTTTAACATTGTTCAATGTAATTTTTGTTATGAAAGAAGTAGAATAATACTGAGAGAAATCAACTAACATACAAAGCAACACAAGTAGAAAGAGGAGTCAGGTTCATACATAGTCTGTCATTTCAGCTTCTTTTTTTTTTTTTTTCTAAATAGAAGTCACATATGAATTCTTAGAAGCCTATGTCTTTTTCATAACAACAGTAACAATGACAGCAACAACATTGATAATAATTAATTAATAGCAAGAGTAATGCTATTAAAATGAAACTCAATATTTTCAGAATATTCTTCTGAGTGACCATTTGACTAGAGATATCTAGTCAACTATCTAGTCCCACTGCTTTTTTGTTGTTGTTATATTATTAAGTTGTGGGAATAACAGAAAAGAATGAAGCAGAATGAACATGTCATTAATGTGTAAACTATGCATTCACATCAAAAAAAGATGAAAGGATAAATGTGGTGTGCAGTGTGACTTGCAGTTTTCCAGTAGCCTGTAGAAGAAACCAGTAGAAGAAACAGAGAATCATTCAGCTTGTTAAACTTTAAAAAAAATGCAATCTCAGTGATATTAATAAACTAGAATAAGAGAATTAATGTTGCTAATGTGAAAGTATTAGTTCCATAGTAATATTTGATTATAATTTAAATGGCAACATATGTAAATAAGTAAAAAGAATTTAAATTTGTGTTTGTGTATATTTAAACAACATTTGATTGATATAAAATTTGGGTCATACTGACCATTTTTAGGATTTATTTATTTATTTATTTATTTATTTATTTATTTATTATTGGAGTTCAATTTGCCAACATATACCATAATACCCAGTGCTCATCCCTCCAAGTGCCCCCCTCAGTGCCCATCACCCAGTCACCCCAACCCCCTGCCCACCTCCCCTACCACTACCCCTTGTTCATTTCCCAGAGTTAGGTGTTTCTCATGTTTTGTCACCCTCACTGATATTTTCACTCATTTTCTCTCCTTTCCCTTTATTCCCTTCCACCAATTTTTATATTCCCCAAATGAATGAGACCATATAATGCTTGTCTTTTTCTGATTGACTTATTTCACTCAGCATAATAACCTCCAGGTCCCTCCACATCGAAGCAAATAGTGGGTATTTGTCGTCTCTAATGGCTGAGTAATATTCCATTGTATACATAGACCAGATCTTCTTTATCCATTCATCTTTCGATGGACACCCAGGCTCCTTCCACAGTTTGGCTATTGAGGACATTGCTGCTAGAAACATCGGGGTGCAGGTGTCCTTCCGTTTCACTGCATCTGTATCGTTGGGGTAAATCCCCAGCAGTGCAATTGCTGGGTCGTAGGGCAGATCTTTTTTTAACTCTTTGAGGAACCTCCACACAGTTTTCCAGAGTGGCTGCACCAGTTCACATTCCCACCAACAGTGCAAGAGGGTTCCCCTTTCTCCATATTCTCTCCAACATTTGTGGTTTCCTGTCTTGTTAATTTTCACCATTCTCACTGGTGTGAGGTGGTATCTCATTGTGGTTTTGAGTTGTATTTCCCTGATGGCAGGTGATGCGGAGCATTTTCTCATGTGCTTATTGGCCATGTCTATGTCTTCCTCTGTGAGATTTCTGTTCATGTCTTTTGCCCATTTCATGATTGGATTGTTTGTTTCCTTGGTGTTGCGTTTAACAAGTTCTTTACAGATCTTGAATACTAGTCATTTATCTGATAGGTCATTTGCAAATATATTCTCTCATTCTGTAGGTTGAATTTTAGTTTTGATGACTGTTTCTTTTGCTGTGCAGAAGCTTCTTATCTTGATGAAGTACCAATAATTAATTTTTGCTTTTGTTTCTTTTGCCTTCATGGATGTATCTTGCAAGAAGTTACCGTGGCCAAGTTCAAAAAGAGTGTTGCCTGTGTTCTCCTCTAGGATTTTGATGGAATCTTGTCTCACATTTAGATCTTTCATCCATTTTGAGTTTATCTTTATGTATGGTGCAAAAGAGTGGTCTAGTTTCATTCTTCTGCATGTGGATGTCCAATTTTCCTAGCACCATTTATCAAAGAGACTGTCTTTTTTCCAGTGGATACTGTTTCCTGCTTTGTCGAATATTAGTTGACCATAAAGTTCAGGGTCCACTTCTGGATTCTCTATTCTGTTCCATTGATCTATGTGTCTGTTTTTGTGCCAGTACCACACTGTCTTTATGACCACAGCTTTGTAGTACAACCTGAAATCTGGCATTGTGATGCCCCCACATATGGTTTTCTTTTTTAATATTCCCCTGGCTACTTCGGGTCTTTTCTGATTCCACACAAATCTTAAGATGATTTGTGCCAACTCTCTGAAGAAAGTCCATGGTATTTTGATAGGGATTGCATTAAACCTGTAAATTGCCCTGGGTAACATTGACATTTTCATAGTACTAATTCTTCCAATCCACAAGCATGGAATATTTTTCCATCTCTTTGTGTCTTCCTCAGTTTCTTTCAGAAGTGGTCTGTAGTTTTTACAGTATAGGTATTTTACCTCTTTGGTTAGGTTTATTCCTAGGTATCTTATGCTTTTGGGTGCAATTGTGAATGGGATTGACTCCTTAATTTCACTTTCTTCAGTCTCGTTGTTGGTGTATAGAAATGCCACTGACTTCTGGGCATTGATTTTGTATCCTGCCACACTGCCAAATTGCTGTATGAGTTCTAGCAATCTTGGGGTGGAGGCTTTTGGGTTTTCTATGTAGAGGATCATGTCATCGGCAAAGAGAGACAGTTTGACTTCTTTGCCAATTTGAATGCCTTTTATTTCTTTTTGTTGTCTGATTGCTGAGGCAAGGACTTCCAGTACTATGTTGAATAGCAGTGGTGAGAGTGGACATCCTGTCTTGTTCCTGATCTTAGGGGAAAGGCTCCCAGTGCTTCCCCATTGAGAATGATATTTGCTCTGGGTTTTTTATAGATGGCTTTTAAGATGCTGAAGAATGTTCCCTCTATCCCTACACTCTGATGAGTTTTGATCAGGAATGGAAGCTGTGTTTTGTCAAATGCTTTCTCTGCATCTATTGAGAGGATCATATGGTTCTTGTTTTTGCCTTGCTGATATGATCAGTCACATTGATTACTTTATGAATATTGAACCAGCCTTGCATCCTGGGGATAAATCCCACTTGGTCATGGTGAATAATCTTCTTAATGTATTGTTAGATCCTATTGGCTAGTATCTTGTTGAGAATTTTTGCATCCATGTTCATCAGGGATATTGGTCTGTAATTCTCCTTTTTGGTGGGGTCTTTGGTTTTTTTTTTTTTTAATTTATTTATTTTTTAATTTTTATTTATTTATGATAGTCACACAGAGGGAGAACGAGAGAGAGGCAGAGACACAGGCAGAGGGAGGCAGGCGCCATGCAGCGGGAGCCCGACCTGGGATTCGATCCTGGGTCTCCAGGATCGCGCCCTGGGCCAAAGGCAGGCGCCAAACCGCTGCGCCACCCAGGGATCCCTGGTTTTGGAATTAAGGTGATGCTGGCCTCATAGAACGAATTTGGAAGTACTCCATCTCTTTCTATCTTTCCAAACAGCTTTAGTAGAATAGGTATGGTTTCTTCTTTAAACGTTTGATAGAATTCCCCTGGGAAGCCATCTGGCCCTGGACTTTTGTGTCTTGGGAGGTTTTTGATGACTGCTTCAATTTCCTCCCTGGTTATTAGCCTGTTCAGGTTTTCTATTTCTTCCTGTTGCAGTTTTGGTAGTTTGTGGCTTTCCAGGAATGTGTCCATTTCTTCTAGATTGCCTAATTTATTGGCGTATAGCTGTTCACAATATGTTTTTAAAATTGTTTGTATTTCCTTGGTGTTGGTGGTGATCTCTCCTTTCTCATTCATGATTTTATTAATTTGAGTCTTTCCCTCTTCTATTTAATAAGGCTGGCTAAAATTTATCTATCTTATTAATTCTTTCAAAGAACCAACTCCTGGTTTTGTGATCTGTTCCACAGTTCTTCTGGTCTCTATTGCATTGAGTTCTGCTCAACTATTTATTGATTCTCTTCTTTTTCTGGGTGTAGGATATATTTGCTATTTTTTTTCCAGCTCCTTTAGGTTCAAGGTTAGCTTTTGTATTTGAGTTCTTTCCAGTTTTTTGATGGATGCTTGTATTGTAATGTATTTCCCCCTCAGGACTGCTTTTGCTGTATCCCAAAGATTTTGAACAGTTGTATCTTCATTCTCATTAGTTTCCATGAATCTTTTTAATTATTCTCTAATTTCCTAGTTGACCCTTTCATCTTTTAGCAGGATGGTCCTTAACCTCCACGTGTTTGAAATCCTTCCAAACTTCTTCTTGTGATTTAGTTCTAGTTTCAAAGTATTATGGTCTGAAAATATGAAGGGAACAATCCCAATCTTTTGGTATTGGTCAAGAACTGATTTGTGACCCAGTATGTGGTCTATTCTGGAGAAAGTTCCATGTGCACTTGAGAAGTATGTGTATTCAGTTGCATTTGGGTGTAAAGTTCTATAAATATCTGTGAAATCCATCTGGTCCAGTGTATCATTTAAAGCTCTTGTTTCTTTGGAGATGTTGTTCTTAGAAGACCTATCGAGTATAGAAAGAAAGAGCTAGATGGAAGTCACCAAGTATAAGTGTATTATTGTCTTAGTGTTTTTCTTTTTGGTTATTAATTGATTTAAATATTTGGCAGCTCCCACATTCGGGGCATATATATTGAGGATTGTTAAGTCCTCTTGTTGGATAGATCCTTTAAATATGATATAGTGTCCCTCTTCATCTCTTACTACAGTCTTTGGGATAAACCTTAATTTATCTGATATAAGGATGGCTACCCCTGCTTTCTTTTGAGGACTATTGAATGGTAAATTGTTCTCCAATCTTTTATTTTCAGGCTGTAGGTGTCCTTCTGTCTAAAATGAGTCTCTTGTAGACACCAAATAGATGGGTCCTGCTTTTTTATCCAGTCTGAAACCCTGTGCCTTTTGATTGGGTCATTAAGCCCGTTCACGTTCAGAGTTACTATTGACAGATATGAATTTAGTGTCATCATGATACCTATTCAGTCCCTGTTTTTGTGGATTGTTTTCTTGGACTCCCTCTTACTTTTAC
Source organism: Vulpes lagopus (assembly GCF_018345385.1). Taxonomy (NCBI): domain Eukaryota; kingdom Metazoa; phylum Chordata; class Mammalia; order Carnivora; family Canidae; genus Vulpes; species Vulpes lagopus. Next base: position 92,323,545 of record NC_054828.1, on the reverse strand, counting down.
CGAGTCCCCCTTAATATTTCTTGCAGAGCTGGTTTGGTGTTCACATATTCTTTCAGTTCCTGCCTGTCTTGGAAGCTCTTTATCTCTCCTTCTACTTTGAATGAGAGCCTTGCTGGATAAAGTGTTCTTGGCTGCATGTTCTTCTCGTTTAGGACCCTGAATATATCCTGTCAGTGCTTTCTGGCCTGCCAGGTCTCTGTGGAGACGTCTGCTGTTAACCTAACACTTCTCCCCATAAAGATTAGGGATCCCTTGACTCTTGCTGCTTTAATTATCTTCTCTTTATCTTTGGAATTTGCAAGTTTCACTATTAAATGTGGAGGTGTTGAACGTTTTTTATTGATTAAGGGCGGATCTCTCTGTCTCCTGGATCTAAATGCCTGTTCCCCTTCCCAAGTTAGGGAAGTTCTTAGCTACGATTTGTTCAAATACACTTTCTGACCCTCTGGCCCTCTCGGCTCCCTCAGGAACCCCAGTTAAACTAGATTTTTCCTTCTGAGGCTGTCATTTACTTCCCTTAACCTATCCTCATGATCTTTTAATTGTCTCTTTTTCCTCAGCTTCCTTCCTTGCCATCAACTTGTCTCCTATGTCACTCACTCGTCCTTCTACCTCGTTAACCCTCATCATTAGGACCTCCAGTTTGGATTGCATCTCCATTTAATTGATTTTTAATTTCGGCTTGATTAGATCTAAATTCTGCAGTCATGAAGTCTCTTGAATCCTTTATGCTTTTTTCTAGAGCCACCAGTAGCTTTATAATTGTGCTTCTGAATTGGCTTTCCGACGTTGAATTGTAATCCAAATTTTGTAACTCTGTGGGAGAGAGGACTGTTTCTGATTCTTTCTTTTGTGGTGAGTTTTTCCTTCTAGTCATTTTGCTCAGTGCAGAGTGGCTAAAAACAAGTTTTACTGGAAAAAGAAGAAAAAGAGAGAAAAAGAAAAAATAAAAAAGGGGGTGGGGAGCAAAAAACAAGGGGGGGGTATCATCTGTTTCTATATACTGTAAATCCCTGATTTCCCCTGGAACTTTCCAGTGCTGCTTGGTCAAGAACTTTTTCTTCTCCTATCCTTCCAGCTGGTCTTCTGGGGGAGGGGCCTGCTGTGCTGATTCTCAGGTGTGTACTCCTGGGGAAACTACAGCCCCCGGCCAGATGCACGGGACAGTCGGAGCTATTTATCCTGTGAGGCCCCTGCTCAGTCCTAGGCGATACCAGGAGGAACAACCACACTGGCGTCGGCCAGCTCTCCAGCCCTAGAGTCAGCTCCCGCAGTGACTACCGCAGTCTCCCAGTCCGCAGGAGCTTGGATCCTGGGGAGTTGGGGGGCACCGATCTGCACAGCTCAGGGCCGCCCGTGGAGCATCCTTGCTGCCCTGTGTCCTCCCAGCCTCTGCCTGTCCCAGGGGGAGCACCAGATCTTGGGCTATGTCCCCCGGTACCCTGGGCTCCTGGGCCTGCACCACTGGAATCGCTCCCAGGCAGTGCAGCGTCCCCCACCCTACCCCGTGCAGAGCTATTGCCCAAGCAGTCACTTGGGCTCCTCCCAGGCAGGTCGGACCTGCACCCCAGGCCTTTAGTAACCTGGGCCACAAGGTGTGGCGTGCTCCCCTCAGGGCGCAGGTGCTCTGTTAGTGCCCCTGGGAGCTTGAGGGCATCCCTGCCCCTCCTAGGATCCTGCTCCAACTCCCTGCAAGGGCCTTTCCATCCAGGAAGGTTGGTAAAGCTCCTACATCTCAGAGCCTGGGCTTTCCTGTCCTGGGGGCTCTTGCTGGGATCCTCGCGGGGCCCCTCCCCCCTGGATGCTTTTTTATTTATTTTTCCCCCCATCTTCCTACCTTGATAGAAACACAAACTCTTCTCATTATAGCATTCCAGCTGTTCTCTTTATTTATTTATTTTTATTTTTTTTCCAGCTGTTCTCTTTAAATCTCAGGCTGAATTCGTAGGTTTTCAGGATGATTTGAAAGTTAAGATCTAGGTAAGTTGGTGGGAACAGGTGACTTGGGGACCCTACTCTTCTGCCATCTTGCCCCACCTCCTCCCATTTTTAGTTTTAAGGGAAAATAGTGCTTGAAAAATATTATACTAAAGAACACAAGAAAAGGAAAGCCCCATCTTGGAAGAAGATCGAACATTGGAAGATTAGTATGTTGGCAATCTCATCTTTACAGAATCTGTGGAGAAAATACTGTAATAATAAAGACTGCAAGGTTTATAAACTATTTCTAAAGTTTAACTTGATGTGAAAAAAGAAATAAAGAAGAAAGGGGGAAGGATCCCTGGGTGGCGCATTGGTTTAGCGCCTGCTTTTGGCCCGGGGTGCGATCCTGGAGACCCGGGATCGAATCCCACGTCGGGCTCCCAGTGCGTGGAGCCTGCTTCTCCTTCTACTTGTGTCTCTGCCTCTCTCTCTCTCTCTGTGTGTGTGACTATCATAAATAAATAAAAATTAAAAAAAAAAGAAGAAAGGGGGAAGGAATGAAAAAATAGATGAATCAAGGAAAGGAAATGATAGTAGGAGATTCCACTAGTCCTGATATATTTAATTATTTCTTTACCAAATTTCTAATTTTTCATTTGCAAACTTTAATTATTTTATGAAGAACTAACTCAGATTTCTATTAATGACTGAGATGTGAAAATAAGTAAGATTTATTCTATCCATTGAAATAAATATGGAAGTGAAGGTAAGGAAACATAATAGGAACAATTCTAATACTGATGCACCAAAAACAAACAAAATTAATTTCTATTTTCCTCTTTATATGGTAGTGCAGCAGATTTGCATCTAGTCCCCTAAAACAGTTTATGCTGGATGATTACTTGGTCTGAGCATTTACATGTAAATAATTGTCACATTACATAAATTCATTTTTTGATTCATTGGTTGTCTTCCAAATATAAATATTATTAAATAAAATATAATTTTTAGTAGTTAATGCAAGGCTATAAAGCACCGTAAACATACACATATAGCTATATCCTATACTATATATATGGTCTAACTGCATCCTCCCCATTGAATTTATTAGCTGTATAGCTGGTTTTATATCTTATAATTGCATCTAAGTCATTATTTAGAACATACAGTCATTATTTATAAACATTAGCAAAGGCTAGGAGCAGTCTATCTCCAATGATTGCTCCCAAGACAAGTTCCAAGCTCCAACGAGATAAAGCACAGCAAAACCACAGGGTGAAAAGGAATATTTTCAACTGAACACTGTACTCAACAAAAATTGCACTGGGGAGAAAATAAGGATATATAAAATATAATTTATTCATATCAATGTTAGAGTATTTAATGGTCTCACAATTCCTGTTTTAATATTGATTCAATTTGTTTCTTAAAGCATTTAAATACTTTTTAGTGTATTAAGTTAAAAATTAAAATCCATAAAAACACACAGCACTGCCATTTTGTTTTTATGAGCAAATCACTGTCAGCAGCCACTTGTGTTTCTTTTCAGACACAGTAACAGCAACTTACATATAAATATATACATTTTCACATTTTGACTAAATTTGTTTTTATTTTGTGCTTAGTAGCATTATGACTGTGATCACTGGCCTATAGCTTATTCTTTTTGTAGCATTATACCTGTGAAATTTTCCTCAGCACATTCTTTTTTACTAGCTTCAAACTTTAAAATATAGTTCTATAAAGGACTCTTTCACTCTATTGTGGATATATTTCTAGTAGTGTACATAGTCTTTAAAATATGAGCATTGGTATTTTTTAATTAACTTTGAGCATTTCTTTCTAAACTAAAGCTACCATTTTCTTTTTAAGTACAGTTAACTCCCCAAAATTATGAGGGTTAGGTGCACTAATACAAACAAAATGAAAAATTCATATATCACTTTTGATTCCTCAAAAAGTTAACTAATAGCCCACTGTTCCCCAAAAAGTTAACTAATATGGAAACCTTACAGATACCGTAAACCATTGATTAACACATATTTTGTGGTTCTATGTGTTATATACTGTATTCTTACAACAAAGTAAGCTGGAGAAATGAAAATGCTATTAAGAAAACCATAAAAGGGAGGTGCCTGGGTTGGTCAGTTGGTTAAACATCCCATTCTTCATTTCCTCTCAAATCATGATCTCAGGGTCTTGGGATTGAGCCACAGGTCAGCTCCTTGCTCAGTGCAGAGTCTGCTTGAGATTTTCTCTCTCCCTCTCCCTGCTTCAGCATTTCCCCCTGCTCATGCTCTCAGTCTCTAAGTAAATGAATAAAATCATTAAAAAAAAAAAAAGAAAATCATAAGAGGAAATACATTAACAGTACTGTACTATAAAATAATCTGTGTATAAGTGGACCTGAGCAGTTCAAACCCATACGGTTCAAGGGACCACTGTACTACAGTAACTGGGAAACAGTTTTAATGTTGTAGTCTTTTTGTTATTATTAATTTTAATTGTTAAATCTATTAAGATGTAGAACATTGATAATACAATAATTTATTAATGACTGTGAAATTCACATTTCATAAAATTTTCACCTTGCTACAGACTTCACTTGTTATTCATCAAAAATAATACATAACTTTTTTATCAATATTTTATTCAAGACTTTTTTGATGATGTTCATTCTTTAGCTTTACAGGTTGTTTTCAATACTATTTCTTCATAAAAGAGTATTTAGAAGTTTATTATCTTTTATAGTGCTTCAATAATGGCGAAAGAGAAACTTTTTTTCTTTGAAAAATTAAAGAATACAGCTATAATAATATTCTGATCTGAATCTAGCACACTTTTTGCTGTCACATTTTGCTTACATTCTCATCCAATGCCCCTATTGGGTCTTTAGGTATTCGTTCTTTTTTTAGCAGTCAACTGCATAATTGAGAATTATAAATCTAGTTTTAGTCTTCTGTGCATCAACATCTAATAACCAAAGGTTTTTGTCATGTTTTTCACAGTGCTAAGGGAACAATGTGTTGACTAAGAATATTATGGCTTACAGTCTTTTTTATTCACATATGAAACTAAAAGACTGAAAGTTTCAATATGGGAAGGGTGAGGATTCTTAACAATAATATTCCTGAGGCCTTCTGGGGAAAAATGAAATAAAGCAAACTTGATATTGAAATTCTAATGGTGATGGCTGAGAAACGTATAGAGAAGCTGAGTGAAAAGGACTTGTGATAAGCACTGAATAGTCCATTTTGAAATAGAGTTAAATTTCTGAAAAATGGTAGGAAATCTAAACATAGAAGTTAAATGTCATAGATTTGGACAATGTCAAATTCCAAATGTAATTAACAAATTTGGGTGAATGGAACATTTGAGAAGAAACATAAATTTATTAATTTTCTTTTTTTTCTAGTGATTCCTAAATCTATTTTATATTGGTTAATTAAGATTTTTGTATTAATTTAAGTTACAAATGGATAAATTAATAAGTTACAACTTATTAATTTAAGTTACAAAGGGATAAATTAATATATATATAATATATATATAAGTTAATATATATATATATATATATAGAACTGAGTGTTAGAAAAATGGAGTGGCAGTAGGAAAAGTAATTATTTTCCTTTATCACAATGCATTAAAGGGACAGGGACACATTCTTACTTCTTCTTTTTCCCAGGTTCAGGTCAGGAAACTAAAGCTAAAATAAATTTCATAACTGACTTAATATCCACACAAATAACAAGCGCAGTTTTACTATTGTAACTCAACTCTTCCCTAATTTCCTGCTCGTGTTCTAAAGCACTATAATGTTCGTTTTAGGAGTTTCCACATCAAATAGTTTATCTAATAAATCAATGTTTTCTATTGTCTACAGCACATTTATGAAATTCTAATCACCAATTGATAATAGCAACCAAGGTAAATAAAGTCAAGCTAATTTGAGTCATATGGTGTTTAGTATGCTTAGAAAATTAAAATAATCAATGACATTGAAGCAGTAACAATATAATAGTATAGAAATATCTGACTACATTTCTACTTATTAAAATGTTCAAAGTAAATGGATTCAGCAATACATTATCATTACTTGGGGTGAAAAGTTCTGAATTTATGTGGTGTATTTTCCATGTTCTCAAGTAACTTTCATACTTATAATCTCAGAAGCAGCCAGCATCGTACTTAGGGTCAAATAGCAATTGTAAGCAGGAAAAAAACCTAGACTCTTTAGCTTCCTCACTCTGGTTTTACACTCTTTATATATATATATATATTTTAATGAGGAACTGGTGATCATCCTCTTGTTAATGCGTCTGATTTAGGCTGTGTTGACAATGACTCATTAGTTGTTATTGACAAAGGGGTCCTACCTCAAGAGTTTAAATTATCTCCCATTATGGCAGGAGAAAAAAAAGCAATGATAATAATCCATTCATCTATTCCAACAGTCAAACATTTAGCATCATATAGACAGAGACAATCTTATCCTGATGTTAGGATCATTCTAACTTTATACCCTTTATATTATTCTTCCCTGACTCTTACTGATCTGATCTCAATATACTAACATTCCCGGTGGCTCTCCTGCTGCTAGTATTTTAAACTATTTTATACTGAAAATAAAAAATTAAAATAAAAAGATAAAACTTAAAAAATGCTTACGGGAGGAATTAAACTCATTTTCCCCAAAATATTAGCTAATATGCCAAAATAATTCTACTGCAAAAAAAATGTTTCAAAGTAAATCAGAAAACTACACAGACACAAGATGAGGCTTCTTAAAGATTAGCCTATATCCAATATAAATAAGTGAAAAGGATCTAAGGATATTTGGTTGTTTCTTCTCATCCAGGTATAGGCCATCTTTCCACAAATGTTAGATTCAAGTCACTCAGTTCAGAAATAAAATAGCACACTATAGTCTCAGCTTCTTCATATTTGTTTTTGCCCATTTCTCAGATTCTCCATGGCTCTTTACAAGGAATGTCTCCCTACCTCTGAAAACTAGAATTTTAGAAGGGCATGTCAATCCTGGCCTATCTTTTCAGCAAATTGGTGAGTTGATTTCCTCTTTCCCTCTACCCTTTTCTTCTCTTAACTCTTTTTACCTTAAGCACAGGAAAAACAGTTAAGTGGGCTAAGAGCCACTAGTTCCTCAATTTCCACTGAAAACAACAATGGAAACATCTAAAAGGGGTTTGGACAGTATAAGAGAACAGCTGCTTCAGACACTGAAAGTCTGAAAGTGTGGATGGCCAACCTCTTGCATGGATGAGCAGTTCACAGGAGGCTGGCATCCAGGGAGAAGAAAATAGAAGTCGCTTTTTATTATTAGGAGAAGAGGGCACATTCTGAAAGGTTAATAATTACTAGTGGCCAGAGCCATGCATAGAATTTGTCCAATCCGGTGCAAAATAAAAATGCCAGTCCGCTTTTTCTAAATGGAAGAAAAAAGTACTTTCTTTCTTGACCTTTCCTGATTTGTACTTGCTATTTAATTCTTGCATAACCTTTAGGCACAAGGATATTCATGCAAGTGCAGACCCTCACAGGCACCCTGGGTTCTACCCCATGGATAAGTGGGTGCTCAGAACCTACACTGACCCTCCAGGCACTGTGTCTAAGAACCCACCAGTGCAAGGAGATGCACCAGTGTTGGATAGAGTCAGGAAGCAGGCAGGCAAGAATCTACTGTCCCATTGGACTTCATTAAATTAAAAGATGAAATTATAAATAATTTCAAACCAACATGGCTCTTCATGGCAACCATCAAATCCTAAGCATGGCTCTTCCTCTGTGACACTGGTCTCATTTCATGAAGCTAACCATGATGATGATATTTATTAGTAAATATGTAATTCCAAACAATATATATCTTCTACCATTGTAAATTAATTTATACTTGTTTGTACTCATAGCAGTTTATACTTGTTTGATATTTTTGTTCTCATGAAATGGCCCATTTATCCATTCTTTAAGCATGGCTTATCCTACACTTACTATGTCAAAATTTAGTTCTGAAAATAATCTACTTACAGACTCTATAATTGAGTTTATATAGATACAATATATATGTGTACAATACTATTTAAATATTCTTATACAAACATACACATGAAAAAACATTTGTGTCATATATTTTAATGTGTATATTTTTACCAATTGCATGTATTCCTATAAAATATAGATGCACACACACAGATCCACATAATATGTAACTTTATGGTTTGTGGTTTCTATGTTTATTTCTACTATGATACTCCCTTCAGATGTTTTGTTATATTTTTAAATACTATCTCTTTCTAATGCCTAAATGTTTTGCTTTGAAAATGCTGATTTGGAAACTTTTCTTTGCAAATCAATCACTTTTCTTCTATGTTTTCCTCAGTATCTTATTTAAATGCCAACTCTCCCCCCATACCCTCAATTATGTGTCCCCGCCTTCCTCCTTTATGGTGAAGCGGGATCTTCCCTTCCAATATATGTCTCTCCCAACACCCAAAGATAATTAATGAATCTTAAATAATTAAAAGTTTCTTGCAAACTCTGAGTAAGTTTTGAAGGCATGGTAAAATAATTTCCCTCCATATCCAAATAGTAGTAAAACAACCTCAGCATTGAGGTAGAGCTCAAGAAACTTATAAAAGTGAATAAATCATTTCAGTATTCACGGTGCTTAACCAGGCATTCTATTTCCCTCTCCTTCTTCTCATTTCTTGGAGTTAGTTCATTAAATAGAGCTATAAAATCTATTGATCTAGTTCTTGTGAGATACTTATATTAGTCAATCAATTCAGGATGGACACTCATTTATTAATTGATTCATTCATTAGTATTTTATTCTGTATTTATCTCCACCATATGTCACTGGAATATTTTATAGGAAGACACCATTTTCCTCCTATTATTTTATTCTTCTCCCATTTTGAAGACACACTGAGACATCTGCTCCAAACCTTTTAGCCAAAATATCTATATGATCCCTGCCTTAATTTCCTTGTCTCCTCCTAGCAATTTGCTTCTTGTTGCAAAGCTTCCAGACATAAAATTTCAGCTTCCTATTTGTTTATTTTAAATATGGAAAATTAATCAAAAATATCATTCTTATTACACTAATTGCCAACGAATTTAAGTTAATTTAACCCATGTGCAAAATGGCAATGACATTTAAATATGCAACCTGGCAGTTAAACAAGTCTTGCAGGAATTGATTATATATAGTCCTTTTTAACTGGCCTAGGCTACCACTTTATTTATTTATTTTTTCATGGAACTTGGACTTAGCCACAACTTCTTATTTTAAGAGTATTATGTTTCTGCTTATGAAATTTGTTAAATCTATAATAAGCCAAATCTATAAGATCTCTCCTGTTATTCTAATAATTTATCCTCCCTGCCATGTCCCATATTACTTTCAGGTCCTTAGCAGGGAATTTTAAAACATTTTATATTCTTGTCTCCCTTATTCATAACAGGATGATACATACTAACCTATTCCTCAGACCTTGCTCTGAAACATCACCAAATCTAGTCAAAATTATAAACAAAATGAGTTTCAGAATTGTCCCTTAATAGTAGTCCCACCATACTTAGAATAGGTCAGGATGACTTTATGTTAGAATATTTTCCTAGATGTCTAACCTGTGTTTGGCTTCCCTCTCTACCTTTCATAGGGCAATAGTCATTCAGGGCTGGGCAGTCAATTACCTCTTACAGTCACTGTACCTGAGGAATTTAAAGACTGCTCTTACTAATGACAGGTGAGGGTAGGGAAGAGGATAGCCTATACCAGCAGAGGAGAATTTTTATCTCTAACCCTACCAGTACTTGATGATAATGAAACAACAAAACAACAACAGAAACAAGCCCACTTTTAGTTTCATCATTGTTTTTGTTTGTTTGTTTGTTTTTTGATTTTTTTGCAGACAGTGTACCCTTTCCTTGTGTCTTACCCAAGGTGGAAGTTCATCTACCATTTTCCTCAGTAAGTCACAGATTAACTACAATACTTGACTTGTTAAGAATATGTTAATCATTTTCTTTTCACCCTGGCAGTAAGGAAAACATACAGCACCTGACGCTGGACAAATTAAACTGACAATAGTTTATTCATCACATTCACAGCCTGGGGGAGAAAGGACACTGAATGCTATATAGGGACAAATCAGTTGCACTTGAATACAGTGAACAACCAGGGGCTGTAGGAGGTGTCTCCTGTTTTCCACTGGAGGATGTAATTGACTAGTTTGTATAATTCCACAGGTTGACGAGAAACTGAAAGCTGCTACTTAGGAGTGAATAATCAAGGGCTGTGTCTGGTCCCTTTGATAAAGAGATTGTTTGGCTGGAGACCTTATCCATGAAACCAGAGTGAAAGCAGAAACTTCTGGTTAGAACATTCAAAGCCCTCTTGATTTTACCAGACGTCAAGGCACCACATTATATTTAACTTTAATTTTAGGACTTATAATACAATGAGGTATCAAAGGTATTAAATTCTGTGGAATTTGTGTTCCACCCAAGCAACAGTTTGTGCAACAAGTAAAAATTGTATTTTTTATTAATATTATTGTAATTGGAAGTTTATTAATTTATAGGAATTAGCCAGTTTTTATCAAAATGATGAATATTACAATCATGGATTCATTTAATTGTTACCTAAAAATATGTATTATTTACTTGTAAACTTTAAGATTTAAATATCTTAACGGGAAAAAAAAGAAACTGATCACTGTGAGTAATGCTGATGTATAGAGTGTGGTAAGGTAACCACTACTGCACAAAACAAGATTCCATTTCCTCTCTATGTGTTTATAACAACTAGACAAGCACAATAAAACAAAATACTTTAAACCAAATATTATGGCTATACAAGAGTTTTTTAAAAAATTACTATGGGATGCTAAATAGAAATGACTAATTCTGACTCATTTGAGATCACAAATCCTTGAAGTAACACTGGAAACTTGTATTTACTTTCTTTGCTTTTGTGATTAAAGGCCAGTGAAGTTCACCAGTGGTCTTCTTTTGCATGTATCACTTTTATCATGTTGCCTTTTGTCTCCTCTGATATTGACATTTTTTTAAAGATTTAATGTATTTATTAATGAGAGACACACAGAGAGAGAGAGGCAGAGACACAGGCAGATGGAGAAGCAGGCTCCATGCAGGAAGCCTGATGCAGGACTTGAACCTGGGACTCTAGGATCACACCCTGGGCCAAAGGCAGGCTCTAAACCTCTGAGCCACTGAAGCGTCCCTGACATTGACATTTTTAATTTTTTTTAAATTTTCAAACATTTTATTTATTCATGAGTCACACACACACACACACACACACACACACAGAGGCAGAGACAGGCAGAGGGAGGAGCAGGCTCCAGACAGGGAGCCTGACATGGGACTCGATCCTGGGACTCCAGGATCACACCCCAGGCTGCAGGAGGCACTAAACCACTGCGCCACCGGGGTTGCCCGATATTGACATTTTTTAAATGCAAAGAGGGCATGTTTGACATTTGGATTCCCAATTCCTAACACAGTGACTGTCATTCTATCCATAAATTTTGCCAGTTATTTTTTTAAATGATGAATAAATATTTATTTAAAAAGTAAATAGATGAATGAATGGTCAACTCCAGTTTATCTTGTTGTTCCATTATTTTTTTAAAGTGTATTTTAGAAAATATCATCTTCATTTCAATATTCAGAAAACCATATTTTATCATAACACAATATAAAGTATATAACATCATAATAACACAATAACACAAGGAGAAAAGAGCTGAAGTCTGAAGACTGTCTATAAATCTCACTGCTTCTTCCAACTCAGTCCATAGACTCTCAAGGAGGAATGCCAGAGTGGGTTGGCTCAGTTATAACGTGAATACATTATTTTCAATTGGGACATAAATTTATATGGAGATATAATGTCTTCTCTTTGTGAAATACTATATATTAGAGGATATTTGGGGAGATGTCATGAAGTGGGTACCAAAGCAATTAAATATGTCTAGAAGCATTTTCCTTTTGTCTTCTCATTCTTCTTTCTTGGAAACTTGATTCTCACACTCTGGTCTCATTATCTTAATACATTTCAATTACTGTCATTAAATAGTATGCATAACTAAATACAACTTATGGTTTGATTTCCTATACATTTGGATTTGGTTTTGGCTGTCACTGAATTTATGCAATTTTCCAATTTTACTTTGCTTTCAATCTATATAATGCACCAGCAATTCATGTATATACAGAATATGTTAAAATGTATAAAACCAAACATACCTCCTGACCTGATTCTCTTAACCATCCCCATTGGTAACTGGTGGTAATGGTTTCTCATTTTCCTACTATGAAATGCCTGAATGTGAGAAAATAAGATTCCATTGTTTTAAGCCACCCAGATTACAGTACACTGTTACAGCAGCTGAAATTAATATAGATTTTGATAGTGGGAAATAGCATGTTTTTGCAACAAACACATCAAATAGTATAAATAGTTTTGACATTGAGTAATCAAAAGAGACAGAGAATCTTGAAGTGCATGGTAGAAAGAGCCTAGATTAAATTGAAGATAATTGGTAGAAATAGGGACATTAAATGCGATATTAGTAAGAGAAGCAATGGAAATTAGGAGTGTGCTATTGGGAACTAGAGGGATGCTTGTGATGACATGGCAAAGAACTTGGCTGAATTACATTCTGTTGTGTGGGAAATAGAACTTGTAAACAATGGCAAGAAACCACAGGACAGGAAGGAACACCTAGAGTTTGCAAAGTTCAGAAAATGATAGCAGATAAAAAAAAATGTGCCTAGAGCCATAGAACCCATTCTCCTGTTTGCAGTAATTCTATCCAGGATGATCATTCAAGAAACAGAGCCACCATCTTCCTCTCCAGTTGAACTTACCCAACAAAAATAATTAGGAGAAACTAAATTAAACATCCTAGAGACAGCATATAAACAAAACAATCTGTTTCTGTGGAGGCAGAAAAGAAAGGGCTGGACATTTTTATCTTCTTTCTCTGTCACATGAAGCCAGAGAAAACACCAATAGCAATGGGACAGAAATTGTATTGGAAAGAAATATTTGAATGATGAATAATAATAAAAATAGAAGACTTGCAATAACACATACATAAAAGTAAAAGATGGCTAAAAGAGGAAATAAAAAAAAGTAACTCTTCACAGGAAAGAAAACTCACAATAATATTATTGCCATGAAACAAAATAAAATTTGTGGCCAAATATTTCAGCATGAATTATAAACAAAAGTGAAGGTAAAAATAATGCAATATGTAAAATTTTGAAGTTCCCAAAAGAGACAAACAAAATAATGGAAAAGGATTACCATTTAAAGATATTGGTACTTCAAAACTAAATCTTGCCTCCGAAAAGATGGCATTCATGATACGCTTGCCCCCAGGTTTTTAAAGATGCTTTCCCATCATTCGATACACATTTTCTTATTCAAATATAAAATTGTTTAATTATCTATCTGTCTCTCTCATTAAGCTGCAAAATTATTCAGGTGGGAGACTGTTTTTATTCCTTTTTTTAAAAAAAAAATGTTACTACTGTTGTTGTTGATCTCATTTTGGCATTCCCAGTGCCCACATAGATGTAAAAATTTGGTAAAACTTCTGCTAAATAAATAATAGGTTGCACATATGAATTAATTAAACTAAAATCTTAGAACAGTAATAAACTAGTTTAATAACCTACAGTAATTATGAATTTCTGAAATAATAAATGTAAAAGGAAATACTAAAAGTGCTATAGAGTGGAAAATTAATATTCCTCTCCACTTCTGACGTTCAGTTATATCCATAATGTAAGTATTACTCTGCTACATTGATAGCTGAGGAAAAAACATTCTGGTAGTATTTGTGTAAAATCCCTAAAATCATATCTAAGCAGCAGTTATCAGCATACTATTGTTTACTGAAGTTGATGGAACTTATAAACTTTCTAGGCCAAATCAGCAGGTTAGCAAACCATTAGCCTTGGCTTTTTGGAAGATATGTGTTCAAAGTTAACCAAAATGTAAACCAGCCATACAACACTAGTCAAAAAAATCCTGAACCTGCTTGCAGAACAGTAATTTGTACAGTTATAAAAGATTCTTTATATTTAATTTTAATAAGTGGTTTTATGCTGTTTGCTCACTGAGTTTGAATAACTCAAAAGCAATTAGAAAAAAATTAAACAATTAGATAAACATGAAAAACCTTGAAGTAGATTTTCGAAATGAGGTAGCTGAAGTATCTGAGGGTATTTTAAAATCAAATATTAAAGGTCGTTTGGAACTCCTAACAAACAATTAGAGCTTATCATAAAATGTCATTTCTAACACTTAAAGTTTTTAATTTCCACCCCAGAACTAAGTTATGGTAGAAGAGATGTATTATCCCTCCTTAAAATATGTCTGCATCTGTCATACTCCTGAAATAAGTAAGTCATAACATTTAACTATGCCTTTCTGTGGCTTTCTGTAAGCAATCATTTGTATGTTTTAAAATAACAGCCAGCATGGGGCACTTGGGTGACTCAGTCAGTTTAGTATTCAACTCTTGGTTCTAACTCAGGTCATGAGGTTCAGCCCTGTTTGGAGCTCTGTGCTCAGCATGAAGTCTACTTGAGATTCTCTCTCTCCCTTCTCTCCTTCTCACTCTGCCTCCCCCCACCCTACCCTGGCTCACACATACATATTTCTAAAATCAATCAATCAATCACTCACTCAATCAATTAATCAATATAAACTAAGAGCCAGCATAGTTGGGATTCTCATGCCTGAACCTTTTTCAACACCCCATCTTATAATGGTAGATTTTCCGGAACTTTGGATAAAATGAGTCATCAGTACACAAACATGAGGCAAGATGCAAAATATTTTTTACTTTATTATAAGAGAAAGCTGAATCCGTTTTTCAATGGTATATGCCACTACTGAAAGGCAGGTGAATACAGAATGCCAACTTCATGTTATATGTGTTCACCACGAATCAGCTATCCCTGAATGAGAAAGTCAATTTAACCATTTAAAGTGAATTAGCTAGTTTCTAAAAAGGCAATCATCAGTTCCAAATCCTATAAATCCATTACTAATTGGCTGAAAAATCTATTTTTAATGAATGTTATACTATGGCCAAATTATTCAAAACTGAGAAAGAGAGAGAGAAAGAGAATGCGTGTGTGTGTGTGTGTGTGTGTGTGTGTGTGTGTGTGGTTAGAGGAAGGTATAGACTGCCAAAATTTTGGCAATATGTACCCAGTACTCATATCCAATCAGAAAGTACTCTCCAGCATCAACATGTTTATTTCTAGATAAAATCAATTAAACTTAATTTTGTTTTGAATATCTTTTTAATCTTAATTATGTGAGACTTTCTGAGTCAATCACTCTATAAATTTTGGTTTATATACTCAGATTACAATATCTTTTCATCTACCATTTATTCATTTTATGTCCATGGATTAGATGTTCCTAAACTTAATGTTATATCAAATCATGCACTTAAAAACTCTTAGGTCTTACTAAATCTTCTGGACTCCTTCCTTTTTATTCCTTTCTTAAAAATACTTGTATAGGGCTGCCTGAGTGGCTCAGTGACTTGTTTTCAGTTCAGGTCATGATTTTTAGCGGATGAGATTAAGCCTGGTGTTGGGATCCACGCACAGCACAGGGTCTGCTTGAGATTCTCTCCCTCTGCTCCTCCCCTCACTTACACACTCTCTCTCTAAAGTAAATGAAGAAATCTTTAAAAAGTATATATATAGATAGGTGGGCAGGTAGATAGATTGGTAGATAGAGATATTAATCAGATTTGCCCCAAAATGTTATTCTTATCATCTCAGTTCATATTTGGTCATTTCATTGTATCTCTATATGAAGATTTCTCTTAATCTAATTAATTGTTCTAGCTATTTTATCTTTTCTGAGTCCATTTGGTTCATTTCCCCCCTGCTATTTGCTAAGTATGCAAATAGCAAATATTGAAAAGCACAGGCATTTTCTCTGCACTCAAGAGTCCACTGTGGAGTGGGGGAAGCAATCACAAGTCCAGGTATAGTATTTTTTCATCTTTCTTCATTTTGAAATATTATTGTTTTCTTGACCATAATCTCTTCTGTCTGCCTTTGATTGCCCACCTCCACAATTAGTATATTTTCTTCCCACCCCAAACCTTTATTCCACTGATATTCTGTACCACTGAAGAGCCAATCATATGCTGTTGTTTGCTGAATGTTTTACAATAACATAACTGAGCTATTTCACCCTCTCATCTTCATTACCCTAGTCAGTCATGTGCACCACATTAATATTTAGAGTTAGTTTCCTTCTCCAATTTGATTATAATTTGTCCTTGAGAGAAGAGGCCATGCCTTATTATATCGCCTTATTATTTCTGATACATGACAGAACATGAAACTTATGATAACTGTTCAAAAATAACCTTCCATAGAATGCAACAATTTTAACCTAGCAGTAAATAAAGGAATGGGTAGGCGATAGATGAATACTCCAGACCTCTGTTACTCAAAAAATGGTCCATAAACTAGCAGTGTCTACTTCACCTGGGACCTAAATCAGCAAAACAAAATCCTAGGCCCCACTTCAGACTTACTGACTCCTGATCCGCATTTGAACAAAATCCTCAGGTGATCTGTTTGTACATCACAGCTTGAGAAATACTTTAAGAAGCCAAGCTGCAATGAATGGACTCATTTAATCCACTGCCAAAAAGTTATACAGGTGTTCCACGTAGGTGGTGATTTTCTTAAGATGGGATATAATTGGTTAGAGAGGAGGAAGATGAGGAGGGGGTGGAAGGAGAAGGGAGAAGAAAAAGGAAGTCCAGCTGTCCCCATGGTTCCTTTCTTTATTAGGCTGAGTTGGGCTCATCTCTAGATGAGGCAGATAAGGACAATCAATCAGGAAGCGTTCAGTCTACTTAGTCTTAAAATGACCTTTGGTTGTGTCCCTGATCTCTTAATTATTGAAATGAAACATGGAGAAATGTCATGTGTTTTTCTACTTGCTTTACCTGACCTAGGGTATAAACCCCATCATTTTAAAATAAAGAATGTACATTACAACCACCCATGGAGCTTTTAAAAAAATATTCATGACTTTAGCTCCACTCTCAGTATTTTAACTCTAAAGATCTCTCAGGAGACTAATATATATATATGTGTATATATATATATATATATATATATATATATATACACACACACACACACACACATACATATATATATTACATATATATACTTATATATAAGTGTGTATATATATGTGTGTGTGTGTGTGTGTAAAGCGGTTTGTGTTGAAAACCAGTGGCCTATTTAATCAACTGCATTAATTAGATTCACTAGTATTCAGTTAAGTTACCAAATCAGCAATAAGTTACTTGCTATTTAATGTTCTGTAGCTCTCACTTTCTCTTAACAGAATGTTTTTTGTTTTAAACTTTCTAAACTGAAATAGCTGTTGATCTGTAAGATAATATCCTTTCTCAAATCATAGTCTGCTGCTCTGAACACATTTTCTTGATAATACAGAGTGAAGAAAGAGGAGGAGAAAACAAAGGAGAGGAAGGAAGAGAGGGGGGGAGGGGAACAGGAAGGAGGAAGACTGGAAGCAAGAGAAATATAATATAATATACAAATATAAGAAGGAGAAAAAGAGAAACCAGATGAAGAAAAAAATGGACAAGAAGAAGAAAAAGTGAAAGAAAAAAAATCCAGAAGAGAACAAAGAGAAAGATAAATGAGAGGAATCAGGAAAAAAGGAGGAAAAGGAAGGAAAGAAGAAACAACTTCTATCTGGTAGTTTGTTGATTTCTTTCTTACACCACAGTTAACACCCAAGGGGAAATCTTCCAGGCCAACCACCTGAGATCTGTATCTATTACTCTGCCAAGTAGAAATAATAAATTCTTTCCCTCTGCCTTTTTTAAAAAAATTATTTTTATTTATTTTAGAGAAAGAGAAAGAGAGAGCAGGGGGAAGGGTGGGAGAGATGAAGAGAGAATCTCAAGCAGACTCCATGCTGAGCTCCATCCTCTGACCCTGAAATTATACTGGAGCTGAAATCAAGAGTTATCCACTCAAATGAGTGTACCACCCAGGCAACCCCCCATTTTTGTATTATTATTTTCAAAGTTCAACCATGATGGAAATGTGAATTTACAATTTAAAGTGGAAAGTAAGAATATTTAGCTGGTAAAATTATATATGTCCCAGCTGAAATGTTCTGAAGGAGAGCATTTCACAAGAGTGACATTTTTAGGCACAATCTCCTCAAGTGAACCCTGGAGATGTTGCTGTAAGTCAGTTTTTGGCACTCTGGGGTCATTCTATTCTAGCTCTCAGCTTTATGGCATCTTGTGATTTGATATTAGCTTCTTACAGCCTGGTGATGACCAAAAATAATAGAAATATAGCAAAATGATTACTCATGGCAACAAACCTAGACTTATCACATTACCAATAATCTTAAATATTTAGAAATTGATTATACCACACATACATGCACACAATAGCATATATAAACATATCTTTCAATATATATAGTGAATGAACTGTCTTATATCCACTGCCAATTTTGGAGAATGAAAAAAAATATCTACATAGCTATTCTAGAGCCATGATAAGATTTTTAGCTAGTAAAGAGTGACTGTCATGCTTCTTGATTTCAATTTGCTGAGTTACAGCCATTATCTGAAACTATTAAAAAGTTATTTTATTCATTTATATTTTTTAATAATAACTAAATGATGTGGCTTATGAAGTCAGCCCTATGAGTAAGCTGAGAAGGCAGTTTCTTGCATATCAGGATATAACTGATCATGAAGATGGCCTTGTTTATCCCCAAACAGACAATATCAACAATCAATATATATATAGCAAAACATTCCAGCAATTTGTAAAGCCCATATTCTTAAACTCAGTCATTGAGTTTCTTTCTTCTTATACTGTAATAACTTCTTCTTTCTTACACTATAGTAACTATTAACTTGAGAAAAATTACTACATAAACTTAAACCATGTCATAAATGCAATCCCATTATTTTATTTTATTTTTAAATAAATGCATGCAATTAATAGAAAATTGTATAATATATAATTTATATATGTATCTGTGTATATATGTAAATGGCTTTTGCAACTTTCTTGAAATATATTTATATACAAAACAGCATTTCATATTAACAAGTATACATTACTAAATTATTTTGAATCAGTATTAATTGTATACAAGTATATGTTAGGCTAGACACTAGGGTGTGATAAATAAAGATAAAATCTCTGCGCTGTGATTTACACAGTTGAAAAAGAGATCAACAATGAAAAGAAAATATCCTTAAAGTACATTAAGTGCTATGAAAGTGAAAGCACAGAGATTATGTTCTCAAAAAGTGAGGCACTGGATCCATGTCGGAAGATACAGGGGAAGGCTCCTTGGGTGAAGATAACGCCTAACTTGGATCTCAATGTATCTAAGAGAAGAGAAGTGGGAAGAACAATTCAGGATATATCCAGCAGAAGAGAAAGTATGTGAAGAAGTCTAGGACGTAAAAGAAAATATGATATATAAGAATAATATATCATGTAATTGCTGTACATTATTTTTAAAACTTCAAATCTTCAAAGCACATATTACTGGAATACAAATGTTTGGGGTAAGGTTCTGTCAGACACAGACTCGAAGACGTGTGTTGATGTGTGAGGAATTGAAGGAAGAATTAATTGAACTGGGTCAACGTTTAGTCCTGGAAGCAGGAAAGGGAAACTTGCTAAGAAAGTTTCATTTCCTGACAAAGACTCTGGAAAAATGGCTTCAGCCTTATTGGAACATAAGTTACAGCCCAGAGTATGTCCCCAGTGGAAGGAGGCTCTGTTTCCATCCTCAGGTCCCAGTGAGTAATTGGCTAACACACCCTAGGAACTGTAAAATCCCTGGCCTTCTGTGCTCTCCACCTGGTAAACAGAGTAGTTCTAGTAGCTCAGGGGAGTCTTCCGGAGGAAGACTCAGATATAAGCTGTTAAGGCAAAGGCCCTGTGAAGGCAAAGGAAGCTGTGAAGAGGCACACGGATACAAATAAAAAGATCTAAGAGAATCACAAAGAATACTGACATGTTCCTTTCAGGTGGACACAAATTATACTTTTCTAAAAAGAGATTACATCCTGGCTAATGGGAAACCCAGACCGCACGGCCCATTTGGAAAAAAAAAAAATGTAT